>NC_048595.1:439885036-440098660 GCF_003668045.3 Cricetulus griseus | reverse complement strand
GGAAATAAAGTATAGACCTTCCCTCTCTTTTGTGAGTGGTGGCGAAAATGAAGTCTCTTCCCTTGATGACCTAATTGAGAACTTTAAAAACCACCCCAAAGCTCCTGCCCATGTTGGTGGGGAGAGCTTGTCGACACCTTTACCAAAGGACTGACACAAATGTGGGGTTTGACCTCTGCCATCTGACGAATGATGAAGTCAGGCTGTGTGAGGGGAGAAATGTTCCAGCTAACAGTGCAGTGGGGGAACGGTTCAAGACTTGACCGCACATGTGGGCATTCACCCCAGCAAGGTGACTGTCATCAGGCTGTCATCAGACTGGACAAGGATCAGAGAAAGAACCTGGATGGATCTCACCAGGTCACCAAGGAAAAGGGCAGCTATGAGGAAGAACTAGCTGAGGAGATTCGGGAACGAAATAGTCTCTTATAAAATGTGAAGTACTGTTAGATTCTTTGAAAGGAGAAATGCATGCACAATGGGAACTAGAACAAAAAAAAATGAAAGAAGAAATACAAACACTGGTGGAATCAGTGTGTATGAATGTAATCAGAGCCGAGTAGGAAAGACGGGGTGGGATCAGGCAGGAGGATGGCTTCAGACACACTATTTTGTGTACAGTTTCCATGTTCAGAATCCTGTTATCTGTCACACACTGAAAACGAGTAAACTTCATAAGATTGAGATGAAAGGGCGAAAACAAAACCAAACCACAAACAGAAATAACAAAATCAAACCAAACCAGTAAACCTAACTTTGTTTCAAGTGAAAGTCACAATGACATCAATGGGGAAAACGCAGATTGACCCAAGAATTTTGACTAAAAACCACAAATACACACTGACATGTGACGGATACAATAATCTTTGATGGGGTATGATTAGGTGGGGTGTTCCCTGTGGTTAATGAGACTGTGGTCGATCTCACTACCACAGAAGCACAGAACTGATGAGAGGAAGGGAGTCGGACGGAGAAAGAATTGATGAAGGAGAAAAAGGAATATTTGCACAGTTTTTTGCAAACTTCACATCAAAACTTATTCAACATTGAATAGGGAAAAAAACCCTAAGTACCTCTTCATTGAGCTCTAGCCTCTCAGAGATGTTCTCAGCCCAGCCACTCATTAACAGGAAGGATGGCACTTAGCCGTAGCTTCGTGACAATGTCTGAATTTTCATCTTAGCCCTCTTCCTGTTCTCCCAAGAGCACCACTCACAGCCTCTTGACCTGGGATGGAAGTGTCTCTGGAGCACCCATCACCACTTCTGCTTCCTCTGGAGCAGGTACAGGAGTGACTGCAGCTCAGCTCACCACTGAATGCTCAGGTGAGGAGAGGGGCTATCCCACAGCCTTGGCCGAAGACTGGCCAAGTGTCCGCCGTAGTGTCAACAGATGGGCCCAGGTCCCAATTGCAAATGCCAAGTCTCCTTAGGAAGAGAAAGAACTTGGAGTGATGACCATGGGAGCCTCAGTGTCATTGTCGGGTGTGATTGGTTCCAGGCTTCCCCATCTAATTGGTAGATAGTCCCTTAGGCCCACATGCTGGGACATCAGCAATGACAATGAAGAATCAAGAGTGGTGTATGGAAATGGGCCGGCAAGCCAATTGCCATGGCTTAAACTGACAATTTAAAACTTCAGGGCAGAAGTTCTTGCTTTCTATTGCCTACAGAGTTGACACTCAGTGGGTTATTAAAAAACAAACAACATGAAGTGTGTGGGGGGGGAATTTGATGATGGGGGAATTGAATAGGGGAAATGCGGGGCAAATATGATCAGTTTTCCTTGTATACATTTATGAAATTCTCAAGAATAAAGAAGCATTTTTAAAAATCACATCTTGCTTGTTTGTTTTTTGTTGTTTCTCTGGTCATTTATTTTGAAATTCAATGAGAGGGGGAAAAAAACCCTAAGAGTTAGACACATCTTAAAAATATTTCAAAAACAGGGTTGGGGTGGTAATTTAGTCAGTGAAGACCATGCCATATAGACATGAAGACCAGAGGTCAGCTTCCACCACCTATATAAACCTACACAAAAAGGTGGGTGTAGTGGTGACTTACACTCCCAGCTCTGAAGAGGCAGAGACAGGATTCCTGGGGGATCATTAGCTAGCCATCCCAGTCTAATTTATGCCCAGTGAGAGACCCTGTCTCAAAATCAAGGTGGGTGGTGCCTGAAGAATGATGTCCAAGGCTGACCTCTCTCATCTCAATATGTATGCACACACGTGCATCTGAACACACCAACGCATACACCCTTGCACACACATATATACAAAGCATTTAAGAAACAAGTAGAATCTTAGCTACTTAGTTACACAACTTTTTCCCTAAAGTGCCAGTTACATGGAGTTCAATTCTCATGGACAATGTCATACACATGTCTGAATAAAAATGTAACAGGAAACTGGTTTTCCATTCCCGATGTGTTCATTGCTCAGTCTCTGTTAGGCTAATGTTGCAACACTATTTTGCTGGGTACAGTAATTGATTCATTGCTCTGCAATTTCTGAAGGACAGATTTTACAATGATTTACTAATTGAGCGAATCTATTTTCTCAATGGGTACTACTTGAAAACTTGCCGCATGTTAGCCAGTGTGCAAGCCATGGAGAAGCTGTGTGCTTGGGAGCAGGAAATCAAAACACAGCAGTACAGAAAAGGCACAGCCAGGATGAGGACGCTGCAGCTGACACAGGAGGGTCAGCCTTCATTCAGTGCGTTCTGCCTGGACCCATGTCCAATATCCTCCAAACAGCTCACGAAATCCTCACAACCACACGATGAAACTGTTGTATCTAAAATTCTCATTTTTGTCAACAAGAAAAGAAACTCCAGGGCTACATGGTGAAGGATGGAGCCTGAACTGACAGGCTAAATCCGCCTGGATCCAGAGGCATGTGTCTTTGATTTCCACCCCAGTGAGGGGTCTAGGATTTAAGGGACACTACACACTGTGGAATAGTGTTATACCCTCTAGACAGAGTATCACCATTCAAATGGTACAAGGCACTTCGTAGACAGTCAATATCTACGATGTCGAGAGCCGTCTTGGGAAGTAGTCAGAGTATAGATGAGAAGGAACAAAATCAAGACTCAGAGAATGCAGTGGATGGGAGGGCAGCATGGATTTCTGTAGAAGACATCAGAATTGATAGAGAAGAAGTAAAAACATGCAAGATCTGGTAAAGTAGGCTTTTCAAGAGAGAAAGCATCTGTGATGGTGTGAATAGAAATGGCCCCCAGAAGCTTGTGATGTTTGAATAGCTGGTCCACAGTTGGTGGAACTGTCTGGAAGGGATTAGGAGGTGTGGTCTTGTTGGAGGAGGTGTGTCACTGGGGGCAGGCTTTGAGGGTTCAAAAGTCTCTCAAGATTCCAATGTGCCCTCCCCCCATGTCAGCCTCTGCTTGGGGATCAAGAGTGAGCTCTTAGTTGCTGCCCCAGCTGCATACCTGAACTGCAAGCCTGATTAAGCTCTCTCTTTAATGAGTTGCCTTGGTTATGGTGTCTCTTCACAACAAGATGAAAGTAACTAACACAACATCTTATGCTTAGACAATGCCCAGAATAGAAATGAAGATATAGTTACTTGCCAGTTCTGGGAGTATATGGCATTCCAGGACTCTACCATACCCATAGGAAGGCAAAGATACAGGCAGGGGGAGAAGCAAAGAGACACCCATGGACCAAAGGTGAGAGCTGAGGACTATGTCCAGCTGACTAAAGTCACCTGTCACCTCCCAAAGTGAAGACTGATATTTTAGATTCAGTCTGGGTATAAGAATTCAGTGTATGGGGTAAATTTTCCTCTATTTCAGAAAAATCCAATTCTGAAATTGGAAAAGATTAACTAATTACAGGGTAAATTTCCTGAAAAACACAGTATGCTCTGTGTGAACGTTTTTTAAAAATCAAAATCCAAGAAGCAATAAAATCCCATCTGAGTCTATGAATCTGGTCATGCAAATAAGATAGAATAAAATCCAAAATTTAATACGTTCTCTTGCAACTTGTCCCAGCTTGATTTTTTTTATTGCTGTGATACCACAAGCAAAAAGCAACTTGAGGTGGGATTTATTTCAGCTTACTGTTTTCCAGCTCTCATGAAGGAAGCCAAGGCAGGAACTCAAGGCAGGAATCTGAAAGCAGGAACTGAGGCAGAGGCCACCGAGGAGTGCTGCTTACAGGCTCACTTCCCATGGCTTGCTAATTTGTATACTTATACATACTAACATCACCTGCCCAGGTGTGCCACCACCCACAGTGGGCTGGGGCTCTCCCACCCCCACATCAATAATTGATCAAGAAAATGTCCCCATAGGCTTGCCTACAGACCAAGCTGATTGGACATTCCTCAGTTGACTTTCGTTCTTTCTGGATGACTCTAGCTTGTATTCACCTGACAAAACACTAGCCAGCACACAGCTCTTTCCAGTCGATCTCTATCCCAGAGGCAATCAGAAGTCCTGATTTCTCTCCCCAGGGGTCAATTATGTCTCTTTGAGCCTCAGGTAAACCGAACACACAGTATAGAGCTCTCTGCTTTCTTTTGCTTACCACAGCCTTAGGGATGCATCTGTAGTTATCTCCCTTTATTGTAGACAGACAATATGAAGAAACAGCAATCTGTCCGGCTCGTCCCCTGTTGGTGAAAACTGGGCTACCCCCCCCCATTTCGGGCTGGAATAAATGACATTGCTATATACATTCACTTGCAAGATTTCTCATAGACATAACCTTGATTTTGTGTGCCTTTGGGATATACTGAGATGCAGACAAGTATATGTTAAACTTAATTTAAAAACTCTGCCAGTATTACAAAGCGGCTGCATGGTTTGACATCTCACTAATGTCAAACCAGGCTCCATGGCCTGGTCACTTTTTGATACTCTCTATATTTTTGATCTTAACATGGGTGTGAAGCAGCATCTCATTTTGATTTTGTATTTTATTTTCTCAGAGACTAACGGTGTTGAGCCTGCTTTTATGGGCTTGATGGTCATTGTCTGTCTGCTTTTATGAACCTCTGTTCAAATGGTCTATTGAATTTTTAAAGTTTCAGCTTCTCATCTAGAGTCAGGTAGGAAAGTATGCAGGCCTGACTTACAGGCAATATGCATCTAAGGAGAAGTTAGGAGGTCAAAGTAAAAGAATGGCACAAGGGTAAGAGACGGCGCAATGACAGGGGCCACCAAGGCTCTGATGTGACCTCCAGATACTGATGATGGTGGTGGGCCAGTCATAAACTACATTCTAAATCTCCTTCACATTGCTGTGTGACTAGATGTCCTCTTGAAGGAGGTGTGTTCCTCCTGCTCACACCCAATACCACATCCCACCTCCGTTGTTGCCAGCCAAGCATCTATAGCCTCATGTAAATATACCCATGGCTAAGGCAGTGCTCTGAGTACAGCAATATATATTCCCCCTCATTTGAAATAGCCCAAGTGCTTCATGGGCTTAGAAGACTCCAGAAAAGATACGTGGGAATTGCTTTTAATCATTCAGTTTTCTTCTTACACAGTAATTTTTAATTTCTGTGTGTACATACATGTGTGTGTACACATGTGCTACCGTCTGTATATGGAGGATATGCTGTAAGAGTCAGTTCCTCCTTCCACCATGTGGGTCCTGGGGATCAAACTCAGGTCATCAAGGCCTTTATCTGGTGAGTCATCTCATTTAAGTTTTTCAAAGTTAAAAAAATGGTAACTTAAAACTTAATACAACATTTATTCTTACTGATATGTTTAATTTCCTTTAAATTTTTGTATGAAAAAAATACTTCATCACCAAACCCTGAGTAATCCTGCCCAGAACAGCTTTCTTGAGGTTACTAGTCATGACTTTTAATATGAGTCATCATGAATCATGGGTGGTCTTTTCTCAGAGTTATTTGACACATATATGAGTGCTGGCCACGTCACTTTCAGGAGGCTTAATATTTGGACAATGAATTCACTTCTTTGTAGCTCAAGAGATCTGAGATCAGTGTCAGTGTTTATGCCTGGTTCAAACAGGCTTAGTCCTAGAAGGGCTGTGCTGCACGGAGCCAGCCTGTAAGTTCTCTTTGGAAACCTTTTCTGAACTCTGTCCAGGGAATATTTAATCCCTTCACTGGCCTTGTATTTCTCATTGTTCTCTTCATCTTTGTGATGGAACACATGATTTATTGTACAAGCTTTGAGTAGAAGTTTTAAATTTCAAGTCACAAATGAGCTTCATCAGTGTCATTTTATCTTAAGATTTTTGTTCTTTATTTTGATATGCATGCATCTCTCTCTCTCTCTCTCTCTCTCTCTCTCTCTCTCTCTCTCTCTGTGTGTGTGTGTGTGTGTGTGTGTGTGTGTGTGTGTTTCCGACTAGTTAGGATGTGTTTCTTCTTTCATGGCACAAGAGAGATCTCATATGTCCTGTTATGGGCTCAATCTAACATGACCGCCACAGGCTTGTGATGGAACTGACTTTCTAACTAGTCCCTTCCTAACTAGTCCTGTTTGTTAGTTAAAGGCCGTAGGAAGTGAGGACTAGTTGGAGGAAGCAGGTCTGGTCTTTGAAGGGTCTAACCTGTCCTCTGGTTCAGTCTTTCCTGTGTTCCCAGACACACCACAATGTGAAAAACTGCACCACCATGAACTCCACCGCACCTTCTCCACCATGGTAGACTGGAACCCTCTGGAACTGTGAGCTCAGCTTAACCATCCCTCCTGTTCCTCCCTTCAGCTGTTTCTGCCATGACAGTATGGAAGACACTGCTACAAAGATGAAGTCCAGACCTGGAAAATTATTCTCATTCCCCCTCTTGCTTTACTAGGGGAAGAGGCAAGAGAACAGAGGTGGACTGGTGTTCTCTGCTCCGTCCTGGGCCTCTTGAATTGAGCTTTTCCTACCAAGTATAAGATCCTGAGCAAATCAAAGCTCTCGGGGACAATAACCACTCTCACTGCAGGCAAGTCTCAACTCAGTCCCACCCTGCAGCTCCTGCCTCAGCTCCCTACCCCCACCCCTCAACCCTGGTTTGTAACAAGTAAGATGCTGTCAGTCTGTTACCAGGTTCTGGCCACTTGAGTTTGGTCAACATATTCCTTAATCCCTCCTTAGTTTATTGTACGGTGTCATACTCAACTCTGGCCCACACATAGTGCAGAGACTGGAAGAGTATGCAGCTCATCATACAAGCAGTGCCTGTGCCTTGCCTTCAGCCAAGGAAAAGACCTCATTGTGTAAACAGGAAATGATTCTTTATCATCCTTAGTGAGCCGGTGCCCTAGATTCAAAAGTAAAAATTAGGAATAGATCCAAGGACTCTAGGAGTATGCCCACTGTTGTGGTTTGAATGTTTGCATCCCAAGGGCTCAAATGCTAAAAGATTTTCTCCTACTTGGTGGTCCTAGGCAAAAAGGGCAAGAATGTTAAATGGGGAGGAAGTAGGTCACAGGGCTGTGCTTCTGAATGGTATATCAGATCCTAGCCTCATCTTCATTTTGTTTTCCACCATGAGACAAGTAACAGCCTGCTGACATACCCTCCCACCATGGCATCCTGCCTCATCACAGGCCTAGAAGCTGCCCAGCTGAGCTACTGGGAACTGAAACCACAAGTCCGAATCAACTTTCCTGTTTTAAGTTGACTCCTCCGAAGCAGTCTGCCACAGGGATGGAAAGCTGACCCACACGCGCAGGGTTGCATGGTCTTGCACTAGGCAACCTGAATACAGCAAAGCTGGGACAGCAGTGCCTGCTGTTGACTACCTGATGGGCAGCTGTGTACTCTAGGGTGTACACAGAGCAATGTGAATCGTTTTTATTCTCATGTGTGTGTTATGTGGATGCTCATGTATGTGTGTGCATGGTACCGGGGTAGAGGTCGGGACAACCTCCAATGTCGATCCTTGGGTGTCTTCCACTTTTTAGTTAGTAAGACAGTTCTCTCATTGGATCGGCAGGTTGCCAAGCTGGCTTGCCTGTAATCTTCCAGGGATCTACCAGTCACCATTTTGCCATCTCTGAGACTTTTCCATAGTTTCTGGCGATCTGAACTCAAGTCCTCACACTTGTAAAATAGGCATTTGGCCCTCTCTCCAGGCCCTTAGTGGCAGACTTTCCAGAACTTTCTTCCACCATGCTTCAGGTTCTTACTAAGTAAGCTTTCTGCTCTCTGATCTGATCCCTGTCTGACCAGGAGTGTAGATGTCACTCCCCACTGTTCCTGACATCAGACCATTTCGCATGAGTACAATGATCCTCTCTGTGGCAGGTCTCATACTTTCACTGCTCCTGACATACCTGCCTCTTGCTAAGCCGAAACCAATAATAGAAGATGTCCTCATGACTCTATTCAAGTCTAACAGCAGCCATCTCTGACCCTTGCCAGCAGGACATAGAGGCTTAGGATATTTTTTCATAATTATCTCCTCAAAGAGGCAAAAAGCAAATCTCAGAAACTTCACACACTTTTCTCTAATTGCTGTAGCTGAGCATCCTTGATGGAATAAAGTCGCCCTGCTTTTCATTTGGATGAGCTGTCGCCTCTGCGTTTCCATTGTGAAGCAGTGGGAAGACTTGATTACTAGTTTCAGTGTGAGATGGGTAATTTTCCTAAAAAGGCTACTTCTACTGGCATATTTTCAATCAGGGCAGCAGAGCCTGCATAGAGACGTTTGATTAATATTCCATCAAGGATTTCAACATATGGTTCTGTGTCAAAGGATTTTGGATAAATCCACGGAGGCGGGTGCAACTCCGGGCATGAAGATAACAGTCTGTGACTCTCATGTGCGAATGCATCCATTTTGACATAAAGACAACCAATGTCTGAGGAACACAGGCTGCAAAAGCCTTGAGGGCAGGAGCCTGGCATTAATTAGAAGGACACATCTATAGCCCAGAGCTTAGTGTCCTGCATGCAACAACGACACAATCAGGATGAAATAAACCAGTTCTGTGCCGGGTGAGATCCTTAAAAATTGTGGGAAGAAATCAACTCTTTTCAAGAGCTTCTCATGGTTGTTCAAATATCATTCTCATCTAAACTTCTTAAATTATTCAACGGGGCCAACTGTTTGTTGAAAACTTATTCTGCACAGGACAAATAACTGCTACCTAGCAAATACCTGTTAACCAAAACCTGTTCCACTGTCCTCTAGAGACTAGTATATCTAATCTCCAAGGCTTTCTTTGGTATGGCCAGCTATATACTAGGCTTCTAGTCAATGGAATATGAAGGTAAGCATGTCCCTTCCTGAGCTGGGCTCATTGTAGTCTTCCTCAGCACTTAGCACCCTTCTCCATAGCTTTTTCCTTTCTGGTTGACCAGGATGGAGACTACCATGGTAACCTTGGAAGCCATCTGTTGAAGATGGTATAACCCTTTGCAGCCTGGTCCCTTAAAAGGCCTCTAAGCATGAAAACCTGCTCATGGCTATTCTGTGAGCCAGAGTAGAGCTCTATTGAGCTAACCCAACCTCATAGAATGTGAAAATATAAAACCAGAAGAGACATAGCCCCTTCTCTCTGGAAGTAATCAACCTTGGCAGGAACTGAGTAGCCCTTAACCTCTACATAAACTACAATTAGACAGGGTCTTGCCACAAAGCTTGCTTTCAGTGGTCATAGTAGAGTGAATGGCAAATACCAACCACCAGGCCCTTCAGAAGACATTGATACACATCCCTGCTTGGACCACCAGTAATGAACAGCCAAAGGTTGACTATCCTTGGAGACAAAGAATACAGAGACAGAACAGGAGTCTTGAGAAACACTGATCCCTGGAGACTGATCAGCATATACCACCAGCATTTTCCAGAAAAGGGTCTTCACTCTTGGAAGCAATTTCCAATGTGAATCTAGCTACAAAATATGAGGTGTGATGTTTGGCAGACATTTCTAATGGGCTCACTTAAAAACCCTGCATATCATGGGACCTTCTGAAACTGGGAAGCTTCTGTAAGACAAAGAACACAGCCAGTAAGACAAAATGGCAGCCCACAGACTGGGAAAAGATATTCACGAACCCCACATCTGACAGAAGGCTGATACCCAAAAAATACAAAGAACTCAAGAATCAAGTCTCCAAAATACCAAAAAAATCCAATTAAAAAGTGGGGGTCAGAACTATAGACAATTCTCAATAGAGGGATATAAAATGGCTGAAAGACACATAGGAAAGTGTTCAACATCCTTAGCCATCAGGGAAATGTAAATCAAAACAACTCTGAGATACCATCTTACTCCTGTCAGAATGGCTAAAATCAAAAACACCAATGACAGTTTATGCTGGAGAGGATGTGAAGAAAGGGGAACACTCCTCCACTGCTGGTGGGAGTGCCAACTTGTACAGCCACTTTGGAAATCAGTATGGCAACTCCTAAGGAAAATGGGAATCAGTCTACCTCAAGATCCAGCAATCCCACTCTTAGGCATATACCCAAAAGAAGCACATTCATACAACAAGGACATCTGTTCAGTGATGTTCATAGCAGCACTATTTGTAATAGCCAGAAACTGGAAGCAGCCTAGATGCCCCTCAACTGAAGAATGGATGGAGAAAATGTGGTACATTTACATAACAATAGAATCTTGAAATTTGCAGGAAAATGGATGGAACTAGAAGAAACCATTCTGAACGAGGTAACCCAATCACAAAAAGACAAACGTGGTGTGTACTCACTCATATGTGGATTTTAGACATAGAGCAAAGGATCGCCAGCCTACAATCCACACTGCCAGAGAAGCTAGTTAACAAGGAGGACCCTGAGAGAGACATCCATGGTCCCTGGACCAAGGGGAAAGGGACAAGATCTCCTGAGCAAATTGGGAGCAGGGAGGAGGGGGGAGAGAGATGGGAGAATGAGAAGGGGAGAAGAGGAGGGGTGAGGAGGACATGAGGGAGCAGAAAGGTTGAGTCGGGGGAAGAATAGAAGAAAACAAGAAAGAGAGGGAGACATTTTAGGTTTACAGAGAAATCAGGCACTAGGGAAAGGTCTGGAGATCTACAAAGATGACACCAACTAACAATCTAAGCAACAGAGGAGAGGCTACCTTAAATGCTCTACCCTGATAATGAGATTGATGACTGTCTTATATGCCATCCTTTAGCCTTCATCCAGCAGCTGGTGGAAAGTAGAAGCAGACACCCACAACTAGTCACTGAACTGAACTGGAATCGAATCCAGTTGCAGAGAAGAATGAGTGATGAGCAAAGGGGTCCAGACCAGGCTGGTGAAACCCACAGAAACAGCTGACCTGAACAACGGGGAGCTCTTGGTCCCCAGACTGATAGCTGGGATACCAGCATGGGACTGATCCAGACCCCAGGAACGTGGGTTTCAACAAGGAGACCTCAGAAATCTACGGGACCTCCTGTAGTAGATCAGTACTTATCCCTAACATAGGTGTGGACTTTGAGAGCCCAATCCACATAGAGGGATACTCCCTGAGCCAAGACACATGGGGGTGGGCCTAGGCCCTATCCCAAAGGGTATGATAGACTTTGATGACCCCCTATGGAAAACCTAACCCTCCCTGGGGAGCAGAAAGGATATGTGATAGGTAAGGTTTTAGTTGGGGAGGGTGGTAGGGGAGGAGGGGAGGGAGTGGGAACTGGGATTCTCATGTAAAACAATCTTGTTTCTAATTCAAATAAAACAAGATGGAAAAGAAAAGAAAGTGAAGGGGAAAAGTGATGTAATAATGTTTTATGTAAAAATGTATAAAAATTTAAACCAAGTAGTCCACAAATTAATTCTTTATGAAGGTTTTTTTTTTGGGGGGGTTGTTTTTTTCTGCCTATGTAGCATTTTGAAGAATAAATTCTCATTTGGAGTTTTAAATATGCATCTGGGGATGAGAAGTGGCTCTTGAAGCTAAACTGTATCTACTAGCTCCCTTTGCATTTAGAGGCCACATGTGCCCTCAGGAATGCTAAGGGTCATCAGAAAGAAGTCTAACTCACCATGAGAGAGCATGTTTCTACTGGGTTTGTTTTTTAACAGTGTATTTTCTGTAATGTGCCTACATTGAGAAGAGAGGGGGAAATTGATGGATTTTTGAGAGGAAAAGAAAGGTAGAAACTTAGCTCATGTTTTGCTCTGACTCAACATAAAGATTTATTTATCAAAATAAAATAAAAAGCAAAAAACCCCCTGCATATCCTCAAATTAAAGTGTACATACTGTTGGTTTTGTTTGATTATTTATTTTTGTTCGTTTATGTGCTTGGTTTGGTTGGATTTATTGTTGTTGCTTGTTTGTTTCTTGAGACAGGTTCTCACGCATTCCAGGCTGTCCTCAAACTCGATCAGGACAAGAATGACCTTGAGCATCTGACACTCCTGCTACCACTTCCCCAGTTGTGGTGCCACCATGTCTGGCTTCAGTGGTTCCCAGAGATGGAATTACAGAGGGCTCTATGTGTGTGGTAGGCAGTCACTGTACCAACCAAGGCTCATCCAAGCTTATAGGGCACTTGTATCTGTTTCCCACTTGTGGTAGTTTGAATGTATTTGGCCCCCATAGGTTCATAGGGAGTGGCACTATGAGGAGGTGTGGCCTTGTTGGGCCAAGTGTGGTCTTGTTGGAGGAAGCTGGATGACACACACCTTTAATCCAGACCTTGGGGCTGGAGGGCACACTTTAATCTGGGCCATACTTTGGGTTGGAAGTGTGTCACTGTTGGGGCAGGCTTTGAAGTTTTTTTTCTCAAGCATCACTCAGTGTGACAGTCAGTTGATTTCCTGTTGCCTGAAAGATGTAGCAGTCTTAGTTCCAGCTCCACCTCTACCTGAACGCCGCCATGCTCGCTGCCATGGTGGACCGAGCCTCTGAACGCTGAGTCACCCAATTAAATGTTTCCTGTATAACCATGTTGCCGTGACCATGGTGTCTCTTCACAGCAATAGAAAACCTTAGCTAAGACACCACTTAACCTTCAGCATGGGCTTGCTCACCAGGGAGGCCACCTGGCTCAAACCATCCAGCTCAGGGAAAGTAGGAACATAGTAACATCTGATTCAACATCCTTTCTCTTGGGGCCAAGTTTTAGTTTATGCTAGAGACTAAGTCATTCTTTCTTCCTAATGCCTAGTGGTTTTTAATGCTCTCTGTGGATCCGCAGACTGGCAACAGATGTACCCTCAGTCCAAGGCCTAGGACCACTTGATGGATCCTCTGATCCTTCCGAACCCCTCCAAACTCCGAGGCAGTAATTTGACTATGCAAAACACCAGGAAAGGCTGGTGTGTTGGGCTATGAATATGGTCTCAGACAGAACACAATCGAGGAGACCTGAGAATGACGGGATGGTCCAGAGGATACCTGTCCAAGATGGAGCTTGTCTCCTCAAGCCTCAGATTCTGCAGATGACTGGGCTTGAGGCATAGTGTAGCCACCTCCTTTCCACCTATCACACATGTCCTTACTGTTTGTTCCAACCCAGCAAGTATATACTGAATGCCTCCTAAGGGGAAAGACTCACAAACATTCTTCCTCTTCCATCTCCTCATAGGAACAAATTTTTAGATTGAAAAAAAAATGTGTTATGATCCTGTGAAGGGAAGATTGACCCTGTCCCTGCCCAGGGACTTCAGGCTGAAATGAGGATGCTTGCTTCTCACCTTGAGCCATAAATAACTGAAGATACAATCAGGGCAATTCAGCTTGCCCGCTCCCTCCTCGCTCTGCCATGAGTTCGTGTGTGGAGTAGTTGCAAATGTGGGGCTGTGTCAGCAGATGCCTGAGAGCATCCTGTGCTGAAGCCTGCAAAGAGGAAAGAGGCCAGTGTTCACATGCTGAATTTGGAATAGAGGGAGGGGAAGAGATTTTTAAATGTTACTGTGTTGATTAACAACTGGGTGGTGATTTTATGATACGGCACCCGATGAATCAAAGCCATTAAACTTGATGTTTTAATCATGTACAGAATTGAGATATCACAGAGCCTTGGAGGCTCTGGGTGATAGAATACTTTTGTAAGAGTGTCTCTTTATATATAAGACACAAAGCTGCAGAACTAACAAGAAACAGACTAAAGACCCAACGAGGAGCACCAGGGTTGTCTTTGGCTCACTGATACTTTACATTTGTGTGTCTCATTTGCTTGTTTTTTACTTCCTCTGTGTGTGTGTGTGTGTGTGTGTGTGTGTGTGTGTGTGTGTGTGTGTACATGTCCGTGTGTGGAGGTTAGAGGTCAACATGGATGTCTTCCTCTACCACTCTCTGCCTTATTTTTAAAGTCAGGCTCTCTCATGGACCTGGGGATCACCAGTTGGGTTGGAAAGGCTGGCTGGCAAATCCCAGGAGCCTCCCTGCTTCCCCCTCCAGAGCTGGAATTACAGATACGCTCTGCTGAGCCCTACTATGAGCCCAGATCCTCAGGCTTGTGCAGCCAGCACTCTGCTGTCTGAGCCCTCTGCCCAGTCTCAACCTCCCTTATCTTAAAAATAAGTTTACTGAGAGCTGAGGATATAGCTCAGTGCCAGAGCACTTGTCTACAAGTTGTAAAACCCTGTGTAACCCCAGTACAGAGGATAGATAGATAGATAGATAGATAGATAGATAGATAGATGATAGACAGATAGGTAATAGATGAATGATATATAGATATAGATACATGTTATAGATAATTTTATTTTATTTACATTTTTGGACTTACAGAGAAAAGGGGGATACTAAGGTAAACCGCACCTGCTTTCCCTGACTGCTAATATTCCAGATTAGTATGGTCTTTTTGCTACACCTAATCAGTCTTCATTGGAGCAATATTATTGATTCAAACTTCTTCAGTGTCTCCCCATCCAGGACACCATGTCATGCTGTGCTGTCATTGCTCCCTAGACTCCAGTCGTCTGTCACAGGTTCTCAGAGCTTCCGTGTCGCTGCAGCTGTGGCATAGCCTGTCCACGAGCTGTGCTTTGTCAGGCATTTCTCTCACGATCAGTTATTGGTCTCTTCAGTTTTTGTATCTGTGAAACAATCCAGGTTATTGGCGCCTAAGCAGAGGAGCTGAGTGGACCAGTTGTTAGGACAGCAGTGGCATTTGGGGGCCATCCTGGGCACATAGTGACAAAGGACCTCTCCCTCTCTAAGGTTCTTTTCATTGTTTAAAAACAAAAGCCAAAAGCTCTTTACACAGCTAAGCCATGCTTGAGAGGATGCTTCATATAGCTTTGTATGAACCCGCCTTATTTATAATTGACAAACCAGCTAGGTATCTGTGGGCAATTATAAAGGGCTTTAAAAGCTATTTCTGCTTATAATCGCTTGCTTTTCTTCAACCACATGGAAGGCCCCTTTCTCTGAAAAATTTGTTCACACATTAATTCATGCAGACAATACTGTTTCAATCTTCTGGACTAAGTAGACGAATCCAATCCCCGCCTGAGCTACCAAATAATATGAAGGTGCAGAGACTTTAATATTGAAACAATCTATTCCAAATGCAAACAGAACCAACTCTCTCTCTGTCTCCTTTCTTCCTGAAGACCTACAGGCTTAGGGGCACAGTAAGACTGACCATGTGTGACTATAACCATGGATACAGAAGGTAGCCCTGTGGCCATTGGCACTTTCTCTTCAGTGCATTTCTTCCAGGGATGAGCCATGTCAGAGAGGGTGGAGGCATCCAAAAATAAGAGTAGGATGGGCATTGCCATGCAGTTACTACCAGAGCAGAGCAGAGCAGCCCTTTACAGCTTTGCTTGCAAACGGACTCAGAATCTTTCCCAGCCTTTCCACTTCTGCTGCTGCAGGATGGGGTGGCAACCCTGCAGCCTGAACTGGAGGCTGACTAGGATGCGTTTGTTCCAACTCTCCACCCTACATGCACAGCATCAGCCAACCCCTGATCATCTAGCAGCTAGATTGTAACCATACCACACGTCAGTTCCCCTGGGATGACCATCCTAGTCACACCAACACCGCTCCCCTCGTACACTTCTGTAGACTCTTACCCTCGAGAGCTCAGCTCAAATCAGTCTGACTCAGCAGTGTGGTCTTTTCCAAATGGAAACCAGAATGGGCTACACTGATATAAAACCAATCAATAGCTTCGAGTTGAAATGGGAATTAGATCTGTCTCCTCCCACCATGGCCTGGGGGCTCTTGTGTGGTATAGCCCCTGGCCCTATCTTCCCCTCCCTCATTTCCGCCCTTCTTGCTGCAGTCATTCTTCTACATGCTTGAGACACTTGTGCCGCCAGGACCTTTGCACCAGCTGTAGCTTCTCTTTAAATCATTGCTGAGTTTTACACACATTCTGGGCTTGAATATCACCTTCCCAATGAGTCCACTGAGTTCCATCTCTCTATCAACCCTTTAAAGGAATTTTTTCACACATTGCAAGCAGTTGTTTCTCTTTTTCCCTCATCTTGTGTTTCTTCTACTAGAGGAACTGAGTGCAGAGATCTTGTTTACTTTCATGGCATCCCCAGAAGCCACAACAGAGCTCTGTGCACAGTAGGACATGTGATAACCAGGAGTGCGATCTCATGTTGGTTTCTTTGCAGGGAAGCACATTTGGTGTCTCAGGTCCTGAGAGAAGCACTCCAAATGGCCTAATCTGTAATGGCAGGAGAGATTCTGAGGTAGCAAGAGGGGACACCAACAAAATAGAGAACTTATGCCAAGGAAGAACTCCAAGGATGGGAAAGGAGGTTGCCAACTGGGAAACAGTATTTGTAAGCCGCGTCTACCAAAATGTACTGGCACAGAACTCGAAAAAGTTAGTTAAAAAGGCAGATAACCCAGTAAACAAGGGTTTCAGGAAAATTCCCCAGGAGGAGACAGGTAAAATATCCCCTGAGCACATGAGCAGTTCAGCCTCACTGAGAGCAGAAAACACCAATTCAAGCCATAACCAGCCACAACCTCATCCCTACCAGAATGCTAGAAGTTAGAAAGATAGACAGACAGCCCAGAGCTTTGGAAGGTGTGTAGCAGCTGGGAATCTTTACCTGCTCCTGAGGGAAGTGGAAAGGTTGCTGCCTCACTGGGGAGTCTTACAAACACCCAGGATAAAGAATTAGGGACAACTAAGGAATGCTGAGATCAGGAGAAGTAATCTTCCTCAGGGAAGAGCACACTAGTTTGGTTACCCAACACCAAATGGTCAGTCAGTCTGCCAAACATCTTGCTGCACAAAAGAAGCCAGACACCAAATTATATGCTGTTTATTTTATTAATATGAGTTTTCAAACAGGTAAAATTAACTTACAGAGAACAGCCTAAGAACAGCCGCTGGCTAGGGCAAGCAGTAGCATGACATTGGAGGTAAATACAAAGGATCTTGGTCAGATTGCAGAAGTGTGCTGTGTTTTGTTGACATCAAATCTTGCTTTGGAGAATAGCAGCAAAACTCATCAAGTACACCTGAGATCCGTGCCTATTCAGCCTTGCCCCTGAGAAAGTTGAATGTGCCAGAAGTGGGGTGTGCACCTGCACCTTTAGAGGCTGAAGCGTGAGAGCCAGGAGATGGAATGTAGGTTTGTCTGCTAGCTTGTTTTCTATTGCTGTGATAAAACACTCATCAAAAACAACTTGGGGGAGGCAGTTTATGTGTCTTACAATCCCAGGTCATAGTCCATCACTGAGGGAAGTCAGGCCAGGAACTCAAGGCAGGAATCTGGGGACCTAACTGAAGCAGAAACCATGGAGGAGCTCTGCGTACTGGCTTGCTCGACCTGCTTTCTTAAACCTCTCAGGATGACCTGTGCAGGGCTGGCCCTTTCCACAGTGAGCTGGATCCTCCTACACAATCATCAATCAAGAAAGTACACTGATTGCTACAGGGTACTTTTTCAATTGATGTTCCCTCATTCCCAAATGACCCTCATTTGCCAAGTTGAAAAAAAAAAACTAACCAGCACAGCTGGGTCACATAGTGACATGCTGTAACAAACAAGAATCAAAACAAGAACCAAGTTCTATCATATTCCAGAAACCTTTTCCATTAAGGTCCTATGAGCTTATCTGAGAGACACCCCATGGACCATGGCAAGTCAGGGCTCTATCTGGGATGCAAGGGCAGAGGGATCTGCATCAGAAGGAGCCTGGCTACCACTCCCTCTAAATGTCCATCGTCAGCTCCTCCCAACCAGCTTTTCTTCTTACTCTACCCCAAACGTTTTCTTTTCTCCCAATTTTTTTTCCTCCCAATTCTATTGTGTGTTGTCCATCATGTGTTTCCTTCACAGGACTCTCTGGGGTATTATTGCCTCCTGGAACCTATTTTTCAAGATGACCAGTACAGAACCTCAGTTCTATGACAGTTCTCTTTTTAGTCTAGCCACGGGCCAAGTCAGAGAAATGCTGCCCTCAAAGGATTCAGTTGGCTACCCACTTCCCCAGATGCCACTTGCACATGGCTGCTGTGTGCAAGGCCTTGGATGGAGGCTGAGACACGGGGTGAGTGCAGGTTAGACTCGAGAATTCCTTGATGGAAGGATTCACGAGTCCTTTACGTTCCTTGGCATTCTCCACCAAAGACCTGTGTCCCAAGATCTAAGACTCTGCCTCCTATCTCCTGAGTGATTTCTTTAGTCATCCCTTGTTACTGGTTGAATTGGGGACCCCCATGGCATTATTAGTGTAGATTCTAATCCATTGTGACTGTGTCCTTATGAATAAGGACTTGAGTTTAAGCAAACATACCGTGAGAGCATATTCATGGTCTTTCTGTAAATTACGAAGAAGGTAGAAACTCATTATCTCTTCACATTTTTTTTTTTTTTTGGTGGCCGCAGGGGTGAGGGTGTGGGTGGGCAAAATAAGGAACCAGAATCCTTGACTTCTGAACTAAACACTAAAGAGAGTTTAAACAAAGAAAACTATGAGGCATTTGATAACGCTGCAAAGACAAATGAGCCACCCACAAAATTGATCTGTGGGGACCAACACAGGCCAATGACAGTTCAGTTAGAGGTTATTAACAATCACAAATCCTAATCAATTATTTAAATATAATTTAAGACAGACATAGTGCAAAGCCTTCTCAAACCATACACTATTGATGTGCTGGAAAATGGTGGTGTAACTTCCAACAGACCAGCCAGGCCCAAATCAATAAAATCACCTCTCTCCATAAACCTTTTACCCAAGGCCAGTTTATCATTACAAAGACCTTTTAACAAGTGTTTGATGCACTTATGAGCCAGAGAGTGGATCCTCCTTCAGTTCACACACACTGTCCTCCTGGGGCGAAGTTTTTTGAGAGGAATTAAGGGAGTCCATTTTGCTGTCCTGTGTTTTTGTTCTTCATAGTCACTTACCAAGTCTACTACACAGAGCCCCAAACTTCTCATCTCCTACAGTAGAAGGTACTCACTCTAAAAACAAAACAAAGCGAAAACCTTCTGGGGAGGACACAGATGAACATAACCCCGCTATTCACTCTCACACAGATATAGGAGTCATCAGAATGCAAAAGAATAATGGTGACAGCATCAAGCTCACACGTATGTCCTTCTCCTTGCAAACAGAGATGAAACACTTCAACGCTGATGTTCAAGTGTGGCCAGGGGCCTCTCGTGACACTGTAGAGGTTGAGACTGGGAAGGTGACTACTGTTTACACAAGATACGATTTTAATGACTTTTTAAAAGGCTGTGCATTCATGGAAAGGAAGCAGAGTGTGCCATTCAAACCTTTCATTAGCCACATGAGCATGCCATTACTCCACTAATGGTTCGAAACTTATTTTGCCTTTGCAGCAAGGTTTTGAAAATCCAGACATGCAGATAACATTGTTGGCTTAACTCTTGGTGAGCCGGATATGATCTTTCCAGCATCAGCACACTGAGAACATCTTATAAGAGGAAGAAGAGAAAGAGTGGATGGCAGTGGCAGAGGGGATAGAAATCCCTCAACTCCAGGCCATTTCAGCTAGGTAGCCGTGAAAGCAGGTACCAGGGACTGAACTTCAGGTGGCTGCTGGGTTTGGATCCCTGCTCCAAGGGCAGATCCTCAGCTGAACAGCATAGATATGGGCCTCCTGGCATTCATGCTCTGCCCCTGTCTGACTGTTTATCACCTCCTCCAAACTGCCTATCAAATGCCTTCTTCGAGCCTTTGTTCTGGAAACTTCCAACAATAAGAGGAAAGAGAAAATTGCATAATGAGCCCCTGCCCCCAGCTGCAACCATCCTTCAACAATTGTCCACTCACACCAGTCTTATTGACCTGCCCTCCAACTCCAACTAAAGTGGAACCCTCCAAGAATCCTAATCTCTCCTTGTGACAATGACTTACTTCAAGCATTTGATGAATTACAAGTTGACGTCTATCTGTAAAAGAACCAGGGAACTCTAGAGAGGGGAAGAAGGAAAGGGGAAATGAAGGAAGAGAAGAGAGAAACAGACACAGAGAGATAGAGACAGTCAGAGAGACAGAGACAGACATCCAGAGACACAGAGAGATAGCCAGAGACACAGACACAGACACACACATACACACACTCAGAGGGAGGAAGGCAGGAGAGAGAGAGAGAGAGAGAGAGAGAGAGAGAGAGAGAGAGAGAGAGAGAGAGAGAGAGAGAATTATCCTTTCAAATGCCATGCTTATTCTTTTCCAGGACCTTGGCACTTGCCACTCTCTTTGCATTTCTCAAAAGGGGGCCCTCTTCAAGTCAGAAATGGTGGATTTCAGCTGACAAGCAAAATCGCAATAGTTCGGATGCCAAGGAAGACAGACGGCCACATCACTGTAGAGTGAAATGAAGCTGAAGACCACAGGAGACTACCTCCCACAAAGGGCTTCAGATAAATCAAGCACGCCACTCTCAAAGTCTTGTTTTGGTTCTCTACATTGCTAGTGGTGTCACAGCCTCCACGTACCTCACCCCCCAGAATCTAGAGTACTCTCTGCACCAGGGTTTCGGGGAGCCCTGATTGGGGGATTCAGATAAATCAAGGGACAAAGCCAAGTCCAAGCTGCCATAGGGCTTTTGTTCATTGCTAGATGGATAATAAAACCATAAACACATACACAAAGGGACATGCTACAGAGGTGTGCTGGGCAATGAGCTGAAGGTGTGTGTCTCTTACCAAAAAAAAAAAAAAAAAAAAAAAAAAGTTAAAACACCAGCCCCTGAAGTAAAAGCACAAGTGGTTGGGTCTTTGGGAAAAGTTGGGTATGACAGCAGAACTCTCATCAGGGGAATTAGTGTTCTTATCTGAGAGACCTAGGAAAGCTGAAGTCCTTTCTACTTTAGCAGCCATTAGCATTCTGCAGGGCTGAGGAGGCCCTCACCAGACCTCCCCATGCTGACAGACTGACTGATCATTTAGAAGCCACCAGGTACCTTGTGCTTTTAATACCCCCCCCCACTCCAGTGGCCATCTCCTGCTGGGCCTGGACACTCAGCATCACACTCCTGAGAGCATGCCACTCTCAAAGTCTTGTTTTGGTTCTCTACATTGCTAGTGGTGTCACAACCTTCACATACCTCACCCCCCAGAATCTAGAGTACTCTCTGCACCAGGGTTTGGGGGAGCCCTGAGGACACCTGTCCTGTTTCTCAGGTAGTTTTCCTTCACGTCCTGCTGAGTGTTCATCAGTTACTCCATCCCTACTGTCCCTGATAGATGTTTCTTTGAGAGTCAGCTCTGTGAGCTCCAGTGCCAACAGGGATGCTGTTTCTTGGGTCCTTGTTCCTTCTGTAGCTCTTAGGAGCCAGCCTGGGGTCTGTTGGGGAGATCAAATCACACATTATTGTCACACAACCTTCCAGTTAGCAGAAGGCAATTCTATCCTCAAGATCCAACTTGTAATTAATAGCAGCATGGACCTTTCTTCCTAGACTTATGAAGCCTGAGCACTGGTCTTTAATGAACATGCAAGTCCTGTTGTATTTCCCCACCAAGGGAGTGACTTTCTTACAATTGATTTATATATTCTTGTCTGTGTACAAATGCTACTGAGTCAGAAGGCTAACTGCATGGACAAAAGCTACATCCCTTCCTTCTTGTTCTAAAGTAAGCAAGAAATAATATGTTCAAATGTAAAAGGTAGGACCTGGAGAGATGGCTTGGTGGTTAAGAGCACTTGTTCTTGCAGAGTACACGGGTTTGATTTATAGCACCCACATGGCTGGCTCACAGTCATCCACAGCTCCAGTTGCAGATAATCAAACTCCCTTTGCTTCTGACCTCTGAGAGCACTAGGCATGCATGTGACACAGATGTCCATGCAAGCAAAACATTCATAAATGCAAAATAAGTGAATCTTTAAAAAATAAAAAAGGTAAAATGGTAAATATAAGATGTTTAGGTGAATCTAACATTTAGGGAAAAATGACAAAATATCAAAGGCAGAAATAAAGGTCATGGTATGAGTGCAGATATGAGAAAACGTCTATGGGGAACAGTAAACCTGTCACCAGTAACTAAGACAAATGACAATCTGGAGAAATGCTGTCAGGCTATGCCAGCTCTACTGTCAATGGAGAGAATTGTTTAAAACCAATGAAAAGGGCTGGGAAGACAGCTCAGCCCACAGTGCTCAGTTCCTGACGCCATGGAAACTGGACATGCCAGCGTCAGAAAGGTAGAGGCAGGAGGATCAGAAGTTTCAGGCTGCCATGGCTACATAGGGAGTTCAAAACCAACTTGGGATATGAGAGATCCCGTCTGAAAATAGACGGTAAGAGCAATGACATAAATAAATAACAAACCTGCCACCAACAACATTAACGAAAAAGAGGAGACAATTCAAAGCAGAAACAATAAGCCATTTCATTCAAAGCAAACAAAGACATGTAAAGCTGGGTGTATAAATATATGACTCCGTGAACACATGTATGTGTGCATATAATTAAATAAATGTAAAAAGCAGAAAAATTAAAGCTCTGCACTGAGAGTTGTCACCCCATTGAGAGAGGAGCGAATATGGTCCGCACTTTTCGTAATGAAAGTAACACATTGTAAATTTGTCAACTTCGGTCGGAACACAATACTTATTCTGAAATTCAGATGTTGTTGAGCTGATGGTCTCAGGAGTGAGGGCCTTCAAGTGTGATGAGGTGGGAGGGCTTCTGTCTCCTGAATGGGACTGAGATTCTTGTGGAAGAGGCATCACCCAGCATTTTCTAACCTGCTGAACACACCTTGAGTCACATGCATTGTGACCTGGGATTTTCAAACAGTCCTCACCAATATGCACCACAACCTGGGACTTTAAACAGTACCTCAGCAGACACGGGCACCATGGCCACGGACTTCTACCCTCTAGAACTATGAGAAATGTGTTTCTATGTTTAGCAAACTACCCTCATCTGTCCTATTCTGTTATAGCAACAGAAACCAACCAAAACAGAGAGTTTCAACAAACACCCTCATCTTCCAAGTGGCTACAACTCCAACAGTGCATGCTTTTCAGAGATGGTGCTATCATCAGAAACGAAGAAAGGAGAAAGATAAGGACCTGCTCCATACCGAATGGGACCAAAGAGGTGTGACAGCTAAGTGTCCATTGCTCCTAGGTCAGGTCAGGTCTGAACACTGTTACAGATGTGATGTAGACAATCAGCAAATTGTGTGCAGTAGTAGCCTGAAGATATTACATTGCTTAAGTTTTATCTCAGTTTTGGGATTAAAAAAAAAAAAACCCTTGTGTTTTAAGTGTCCTTTAAACATTTAGAGATGAAGTGTTGTGGTATCTACAACTTAAGCTCAAAAATGATTTTCCAGTAAAGGGAGGAAAGGAGGGAGTGTGAACGAGATAGGGATGAGGAGAGAGAAAGAGGACACTCAACTAATGTCACAAAGGGTTAACAACTGATGAATATCAGGCAAAGAAAGAAGTGTGCATTGCTCGGATAATTCTTGGAAGTATTCTATAGATTAAAATAGTTTTAAAATTAAAAATTTAAAAGTTATTACTTTAAAATAAACAAATAGAGGCCCAAAGAAAGAAGAGTCAGATAAATGGATCGATGTTGTTGGATGAACGACGGATAAATATTTGAAAATGGCAATCCCAGTTTTTAGTTACTAGGGTCAGAACTAACAATATAAAAACAAATAGTGGCTTGTTATAGAAGACTGCATAGCAATAGAAACGAGCAATTGCTAAAGCGGAGTGTGGCTGCATGTGCCTGAAATCCCAGCTCCTTAGGATGGTGAGGTCTGAGGACTCAGAATTAAAGCTCACAGTAGTAACTTAAAAGACCCTGTCTTAAAAACCAAAGACATAAAATCAAAACCCAATAGATATGGATGAAACTCACAAACAGTGAGTGAGAAAGACAGAAGAGTTCAGACTCTGACTCCATTTTCACAGAGCCTTAAAGATGCCAGGACTCAGCAGATGGCAGGGGCCCGGAGTGGGAGGGGCTTCCAGGTCCAGGTGCTCATACCCCTGTCCTGGTTCTGCCCACACTTGGAAACCCTTCTACCAGGATCCTCGTTATCTGTGTTTGTGTCTACATGTTACACTTCAGTAAAAGTAATAAATAAATAAATGTGACTCAGTGGCTGGGAAGATGGTGTAGCCAGTAAAGTACTCATTAATCCTAGCACTGGAGAGATGGAATAAGTGGATCCCTGGGAACCACCAGCCAGTGCACTTCCCGCAGGTGAGTGAGCTGGTCTCAAAAGCCAAGTTGCAGAGATCGTGAGGAATGACACCTGAGGCTGACTTCTAGATTTACACACACACACACACACACACACACACACACACCTGCATACATACAAACATGCATGCACACGTACACACTTGCATGTATATACACATACACACACAAAAATGAAAAGAAATAAAAACAAGAGAAGAGAAACGGGATGAGGCCAGCAGGATGGCTCAGTAGATAAAAAGGCACTTCCTGCCAAGCCTGGCAACCTGTATTCCACCCTGGGAACTCACGTGATGGGAGGGCAGAACTGACTCCCACAGATTGGCCTCTGACCTCCATACCCGTGTTGTGGGATGCACTGTGTGAAGGACATTGGCTTTCAGGCACGCAGGCACACACGCGCGCGCGCACACACACACACACACACTGAATAAATGTAATAAGTAAATAAGAAAGGAAAGATCTGGAAGCAGGAGCAGCTTGTCACCTTAATCCACTCTCACACATGTCCTGAAGCATCTTCAGCATAATCCTGCTGTTAGCTGTGGGGCTGGAAGAGGTGAGTCACCCCGAGAGCGCAGAGAGGTTTTAAGAGTAGCTTTGAGTAATTCCTGCACAAATACAAACCTGCAATTAGTCACTGACAACTAAAGCAGTCAAGTGCTTGAATTGGGAGCCAGCAAAATTAAACAAACCCTATTAAAGCATGTTTTGGAACAAAGAACGTTCACTTTAGATGTGTGTCTCAGGCAAAACAAATGTGTCACCTTGCTGGAGGATTGGGAGTTTCTCAGAGTCTGCTGGGCATCGTCACACAGGCAGCATTTATAGACTGTTAGCATCCTTACACTTCGATTATTATTATATCATTATTATTATTTTAGCCTTTAGTCTTGGTAGCTACTGACAGCTACCAAGTGAGTACTAATAGGTTGCACAGGCACAGGCTATTCCCCTGAAAGAACGATGGAGTGAAATTTAAGGACACTCACCAACACAAGGCCTTCAGCCCAGTCTCATCTTTGCCTTTCACAGTTGGAAGATCTGAAGGCTCAGAAATGTCCAAGTGGCTGGCAAGTTGTTTCAGTGGTAAAGGCACTTGTCGCTGAGCCTGCAGCCCTGGGTTCAATCCCTGAATCTCACAGGGTGGAAGGAGGGAACCTGCTCCCTAAGGTTGTCTTCTGACCTCCATACACTTGTAGTGGTTCATGTTTAATCCCACTACACACGCACATGAATTAAGTAAATAAGTATAATATAAGGGTTTTTTTAAAAATAAAGAAGAAATCCTGTCCAGGAAGGGCACCTGCAGGGATGGCTGAGCAGCAGTGCGTGGGTGGGTACGCTCGACTCTGGAATCTTGACAGGTTAGCACACACACTACAGCACAGCATCCTCCTGATGCTATTCAGCAATACCTGGAGTAGCTAAGGACACAACTTGTTGATTTTCAGGGACCATGGAATGAACCCCACAGAAGTGGAGATTAAAATCATCTCCCCATTAGGTCTACACGAGGAAGCAAATATAATCAGAGTTCTTGGTGTACATTGAACAAAAGTTAAATCAATCTACCAGATGTTCACTTTGGGTTGAACTGGTATCTCAAGAATCCATGCATTAGAAATTCAGTTCTCAAAGTCATGAATTGAAGGGAGGGCCTTTGGAAGATAAGGTCATGAAGATGGAGTTCCTTGGTGACATCAATGGCTTTTTAAAAAGAGTGAGGTCTAAACCAGCACATTTGGCATCTCACGTCATGTGTTGCCCTCTGCAGGTTCCGAGGCAGCCTAAAGACACTCTCTAGAACTAGTCTCTTGGTCTTAGTCACTAGAACCATGAGGTAAATAAACTTCTATTGCTTATAATTCACTTGGTGTGAGGCATTCTGTTACAGCAACAGAAAACAGAGTAGGACAATGTCTTTCTTAGTGGTCAAAGTTAAAACCCATCAGAGCCAGAAGCACAGAGATCATCCTGGAAAGCACAGATCTTGCCTTTCCTCAAGAGACAACATTCAGAAACCAGAGGTTGAAACCTGGGTTCTAGAGCTTTCTTGAGTGAATTGCTCTACCTCATTAACCTCAGGTTCCTGATCTACAAATGGAAGCGTGCACACATGCCCTGCGGATGACTGGGAAAATGCTGGATAAATTGTGTGATGCTGTTCACTTTTGAAATGATAGTGACTCTCTTGTCAGGTCTGCCACTTCTCAGCCTTGAGTTCCCCACCTGATGGTTGAGCCTGACAGAGCTTGTGCTTAGCAATGTGAGACTTGTCTTATTCTACTCAGTAACCTGATCCGGACCCACTTCCTTCTTCCTTCCTGCTGGGTTGTCAGGGTCTCTTCAGGCACAAACAAGTCTGGGGTAATGACATTCCTCCCCTGCCTCCTGCGCCATCCTGAGTGCTGTCACTGGCTTCCAGTAGGGCTCACACTCAACACTCAGCATCTTTGCTGAACTTCTCTCTGATTTCCTTGTCCGTGCTGGAATGGAAAGGCCCACCCGGAGCTTTCTACTCTCCTGGCACCTACTGGACTTTCTTCCTCTACCCTCAAGCCAGTGTCTGAATCCACCAATGTTGGAGCTTTCCAGAAACCTATTTCTGCAATAAGGGCTTGGTTCCCAGAGGCTGATATGAGCCCTGCTCAAGCAGGTTTGCTGTGTTTCAGAAATTCATGGCCTTAACTCTGAAATTCACCCACCACAGCATGCAGCAACAGGCTCTTATATAACTCCTGAGCCTGGGTAGGGTGGGGTTGTCCTGACAGGATAGCTCTGTTCCCTATGGCTCTCCTTTTCTCAGGGCCAGCAGGCCAGCTTGGTCATGTCTTGCCCTAGGCAATGGCAGACACACACACACACACACACACACACACACACACACACACACACACACACACAAAGATGTGACAACAGAAACACACGAACATGTTTTTACTTGTTCAAGTCTACTTATCTCCAGGAGCCAAGGCAAGCCAGAGGGTCCAATCTGTTTCTAGAGGTATGGAGAGCTGTCTTGCCTGTGGTTGTGGGTGGGCTCTGAAAAGCTGCAAAGTCAACATACAGACACTGGGACCAGACTCATCCTTATGGTTCACAGAGCTGGTTCAGATACCCCCAATCCTTCCTTATTGTTCTACACTGGCCATTTCTACTTATGATCTCATCTCACTATCTCAGAAAAGAACTCGACAGCTCCTGCACCCAAATGGTGGGGTCCTCTGCACCTCTCTTTCACGATACTCTGTACTTTTCCTGCTTAACGTTTGTTTCTAGCGCCAGGTTTGTTTGAAAGCAAACCTTCAAATGGCAAACACGTTTCTTGCCTTCTTGATACAGAAGCTGTGGCCCTGGTAGAATGCCCACTGACCTGGCTGGGCAGTGGCACTCATGGAGAAGAGTCAACTTAAGGGATAAAGGCCCACCTCTGTGGGAAAGTGGGCAGGAGATATCCAGAGCATAGGAACAAAATAACTCACTCCCCTCCACTAATATATTAGCAATCAAAGAAAGGCAAGTAGCACACAGCTGCAGGTGTGTGTGTGTGTGTGTGTGTGTGTGTGTGTGTGTGTGTGTGTGTTTCATTATATTGGCTATCATTGTTCTAGACATTAAACTTTGGAGCTTTGTTCAAAACATTAATTAATAATGACTAGCACTTGGAATCAGTAGTGCAGCTAGGCTAGACCAATGTGTTCCTTTGGTTAGTTTTCACTGGGGAGGGACACACATCAGTTGCACACCATCAGAAGTATTTCTTTCTAGTGATGAGTTTGAAAACAATGGAGCCCAAGAACAGCATTCAGAGAATCGATGGACAAGACAGGGCAAACAACCAATCCACTGTTGCTAAGGAACTTCATCCTTCTGGGAGTAGCAACTTAGCAGCCCTTGTGAGAGCTCAGCCCATGCATTTCCAGGGAGATCTGCTTCATGAAAGAGAAGCCCTTCGGAGGTGACACTAAGCAGAAGGGCACTTGAATAAACCCCAGCTTCACTTGCTCTGAGTTCCTTGCTTTTACCCCTAATTGTCGGGGTCACGTAGCTGAGCCTTGTACGGTCATTAGCTTTGCTTGAGGACACCTCTGATGTGTGGTCACTATGGCAACGATTGTTTAAGTTGTTTTTCAAGGAAGTGGAGTTTGCTTTGTTCTAGTTCAAATGGACTGAAACCACCAACTCTTCACTGGGGCCTGTGCAGGTCTCTGATGAGTGACATTTAGACATCAAAGGGCTGAGAAGCAGACCTCAGGGCACACAGATGGTGGTATTTCTGAATCTGAGTCCTACTGTCTTATAATCAGTCAAGTTTGATGATTAGCACTCAGTCTGCTCACTCCAGTCACCGTTCTCCATGCCTAGGATCACCCTGCTTCTCTAAGCCCTGGAAGTAACACTAAGGCCCATCTTCAAGGAGGCTCCCACTTCACCATGGTGGGCACCACAAAAATAACCCATTTCTCTTTATGCAAAACTCACCGTTTCAGCAACTGGTGTACTTTGAAGAAAGCAAAATGGACTCGGTTTTAATAACAAATGTGGGCTCTGCTGTGTGCAGGAAGCAACATATTGCAACAAAAGCACCTAAAGGAATAATATGCTCAACTCTGACCATGGTTGCCCATTGAATAAAATCACTGCATGTCCAGGCTGTAGAGAGATGCCATTGCCTACCCATCATCTCTAAGCCATGACAGTTAGAGGCCCAATTTCATTATGTAACCGTGGCTCCGACAAAGCTATAATCAGACAGTAATTCTCTGTCAGCCCTGGAGAGCAGGAATGCCTGGACAGATAGGTAATGGTGTTGGGAGTGAGTGCTGGGGGCTACTGTTGCTTTCATTAGCCACATGGTAGGGGGGTAATGCAAGCCTTCTGAAAAAATTCTTCTGTTACTCAGAGAAGCTAGAGCTGGGAGAGGTCACAGCCACAGGGCCACCAGCCAGAGGCAGGAAGACGATGTTGGGTGTAGGCCAGTTGGAGGGTCAGCTGGTGATTTGCAACTCCTTCATAAAGCCTGAATGAATTAAGACTCTAGTCTCAAAGCCTGATCTTCAAACAAGTGTGTAAGAAAACTAAGGCTTAGTGGAAAGAAATCAGACATCTTAGCAAAAGGGAGTCCTGGGATGGAGAAATAGCTCAGGTCATACAATGTTTGCCTTGCAAACATGGGACCTAAGCCCAATACCCAGAGACCACATTGAGCAGCACAAAAAAAAAAAAAAAACACAAAACAAAAAAAACAAATAGACAAACTAGACATGGTGGTGCACGTTTGTAATTCCACCAATAAGAAGGCAAAAACAGGAAGATCCATGGAGCTCATTGGCTAGCCAATCAGGCTAATCAGTGATCTCCAGGCCACTGAGACTCTGCCTCAAGCCAACAAGGTAGATGGGTGCCTGAGAAGAGATTGCAGAGCCTTGAGTTAAGGAGTGTAGGGTAGGCTAACTGATCTGTTATTGGCACAGCCTGTGGGAGCAATGCCAGGGATCTCCCAAAAGCATGCTACCAACTCTAGATACAGCCTGTCCATTCTAGGTAGACAGTATACCAGTATAAGTATATCAGTATCAGAGAACCTTTAAAGAACCTCTTCTTATGTTCACAGAGTTCAAAGCTGTCCTTAGGCATAGTTCTCTGTGGGCATCTGTGATGGGTGCTCCCTATTCCACCCCCCATCCTGAGCCCCTCCTTTGCTCTAATTTCCAACTCACCATCTTCTCAGAAATCATCTGTAATTTGCATGTATTGCCATCACACACAACTGTGACCATTTTCCTGGATTAGCCTCGACATCTCTCCCTTGGTCATCACTAGAACCAATGGTCCAGATAGCAAGTTTCAGTTTCTACAGCAAAATGGAAGGTTGCAGTAATGCCAAAGAACTCAGCATGGTTTCAAGAGCTGGCCCTGGGTCTAAGATGCCTACCCACACCCCAGACACAAGTTCAAGGCAGCAACAAGCTTCCCTTAAACCTTCTCTGCTGATGAATTATTTCTTTGCTTGTTTCTTGTCTTTATCAGTTCAACAGTATTGATTTCTTTTATCAAAGTAATGCTCAGGATTAAAACAAAAATCTTCCAGATTTATTTTTCTCCTTCCCCCACAAAATCTGGAAAAAATTTAAAAGTAGAAGAAAAAATTCAAATATTTTGATCATCCAGAGCAAGCACCATCCAAGTTACCAGTTTGATGAATCACCTTCAAATCCCTACTCTATTCATTTTTATCTTGATGTTATTATGATCATGTGGTACATTCAAATTGTGCATAATGACATTTAAGTCTATTTTCCCTGCTTATAAAAGAATTGCCCGCTCATCAGAGACAAGCTGCTTCTTGGTGGTGTATTGACTGCTCTCATCCAGCAACTATCCAAAGACCCAGGCTTGTCATTATGATTTTTGAAGACACAGAAAATCAACACCCTAGTTTTTGGCAGTGAAAATGGTCATTATGCTGTTCTCTGGATCTATGCATTTCATGAAAGGGGAACAAAAATAATCTTTTGTTTAGTTGTTCTCAGATCACAGCCACATACAGAAAGACTGGCCATCAGCCTTGAGTGTCAGAATATAATCTTTGATATTTTATATAGATTCCAAGGCTGGCAAGAAGAGAAGGTCAATGCATGTCTTCTTGGGCCAAGGCCAGAGGCAGCCTTCCACTCTCTCCATCTTGGGTCTGCGTAATACCCAACAAAAAGAGATGGAAGGTTGAAGTCGATGTCTGCAGAATCTAGGAAGAAGCTGGGTTCCACTAGAACCTGGGCAAAATGATAAAACACCCCGATCCTTCTGGGGAGAAGGTCATAACCATGGTAAATCCACAAACCTGTGAGGGTCCTGAGATGGGGTGACCCTGGAGTGCCTGTACCTTGTCAGTAGTGGGTGCAGACGACCTTTAAATGCTTGAGGGTGCATCTTCCTAGCCACATATTCCATCAAATGGTAGGTTAACACTGGCTCTTTGGTGGCATTATTGCCACAGAAATTGTCAAAGGCTATAATTCATGTTTTTCCCCCCACAGCAAAACACAATCAATCAATCACTAATGCACACAACACTGCCTTATATGCCCTGAACCAATAAATTATAGGAAGGGCAAGTCCTATAGGTTCCAGAAGGTTACAGACTCAGAGGCTTACTGTGTGCCATGGACAGCTATGCCTACTTAGGGCCTTCTGCCTGTAGTGGAGCAGGCAAAAGAGAGAGACCAAGACGAAATGTGATAGACCAGCTGTGTCAAACTGCAGCTCACACATGGTAGAGATGATGTTTCCAAATTATTGTCTGATGATTATTGCGTGCCGCGTGCACTCAAAGATGATCCGTAGTCCGTAAGGCTAAGATTTCTTTATTCAGATAAACACCAACACAAACGCAAGCCAGAGCGTGCCGGGGGCAGCAAGGCAGCCAGGCCAGAGAGAGGGGCCAGAAAGAAAGGCTATTCACGTGTGCGCGGTCCCTTAAGAATCTTTCCCGAGTCACCTTAGACCTCCCCTGACAACGCCCTCAGGAGGGCGTGTCCCCACACACCTATTGGGGCTACTAGGAGGCGGGGCTACAGTGTCTCCCTACAATTGTCTTAACAGAAAAATGATCATTGTCGTTAGTCTTTGCTCTGTCCCTCAAATCTTTTTTTTTAAATGTTTATTTTTCTTCTATTTTTCTCTGTTTTTTATTTAATTTTTACAAAATTATAATTTCACATGTCAATCCCTTCTCCCTCTCTCCCCAGTCCCCCAACTACCCCCTTCCCCCTCCGCTCCCCATGGGTGGGTAGGGCCCTCCATGGGGCTCACCAAATTCCATAACATCATCCTGGGCAGAGCCTAGACCCTCCCCCATGTGTCCAGGCCGAGAGAGCATCCCTTCACGTGATATGGGCTCTCAAAGTCCCTTCTTACATCAGGGAAAAATGCTGATCCGCTACCAGAGGCCTCATAGGATGCCGAGGTCTCCTTGTTGACATCCACTTTCAGGGGTCTGGATCAGTCCCTTGATGGTCTTCCAGACAGCAGTCTAGGGTCCATGTGCTCCCCCTTGTTCAGGCCAGCTGTTTCTGTGGGATTTACCAGCCTGGTTCCGACTCCCTTGATCTTCGTTTCTCCCTCTCTGCAACTGGGTTCCAGAGTTCAGTTCAGTGTATAGCTGTGGGTGTCTGCCTCTGCTTCCATCAGCCACTGGATGAGGACTCTAGGATGGCATATAAAGTAGTCATCAGTCTTATTATAGGGGAAGGGCATTTGAGGTATCCTCTCCACCACTGCCTACATTGTCAGTTGGTGTCATCCTTGTAGATCTCTGGAAATCTCCCTAGTGCCAGATCTCTCCATTCCTCAAATCTTTTAATCAATTTACATATGAAAAATTTCACACCTATAAGACACCAAGCAATGTTGTCTGCATCTAAGATGTAAAAGTGAATGGATGGGATAGACAAGGCTTCTGCTTTCACATGGGAAACTGCCCACCCTCCCCACACACACCCCACAACACAGTGGAAAAAAAAAAAAAAACAAACAAACAGGGTTTGAGAGCAAAGGACATGACACATGCCCGTGATTGGAGGAATGGTAAAAGTAAACACACTAGCAGGATGGTGGTGGTGCATGCCTTTAATCCCAACACTTGAGAGCAGAGACAGGTGAATCCCTGTGAGTCCAAGGCCAGCCTGGTCTACAAAGTGAGTTCCAGGACAGTTAGGACAGGGAAACCCTGTCTTGGGGGCAAAAAAGTAAACAAACACAAACCGAGAGTGCTCAAGCTTGAATTGGGCAGCAGTACCTGAACAAACCTCAGGGCTTCCAGTTCTTGCAGAACACAAGTGGAAGCAAGAAGGAGGAGAAGATGGCCAGAGGCATGAGCCAGGAGGTTCTTATATGATCCAGAACCAGCATGTGTATCTAGAATGGATTACACGTCACCTCTGCCGCGTCATTCATGTTCCTTTCTCTGGCCCTGTTCTGGAGCTGCCTTACCCCCCTCATTGCTGTTGTGAGGCAGGTAACAGTGATTTTCCTTTTCTGGCTCTCTCTGGCCAGGTCATGTTCTTGATGGAGACTTCGGTGGCTTTACGGGTTGTCCTTGCCTCTCAACTGCACATTTGACTGTGAAATGATGAAGTCAAAGCTTGTATCCCCTTTGGTCTGCAAGCCCTTTGCAAACAAGACATGACCCTATTCACATTTGCACCCCAGTGCCTTCCAGAGAGCCTGCTCTGTAACAGAGACTTCATACAGAACTCATGACTGAGTGGCAAGGGTAGAAACACAGAAGTGACAGTCTTAAAATTTCTTTCAAAACAGGTTCTCAAATACTGTAAATAATAACTGTTTTTGAAAGGGAGCATTAATTTGTCTGGGGAATAACTGTTTGCTAAGAACCTACTGTGTGCCAGGATAAAGATAGGTATGTACATCGTGCTGTGGCTTCCAAGGGTGTTGCAGCTGCAGTAGAGTCCTCAGCAATATCCCAGTCATCAGTCAATGACCTGCCCCTGCCTCTAGAACTACATCACATGTCTAGAATGTCTTGGGCTGAGTGACTATGAATTTTATATGTGTAACAAACAATAGGTCAATTTTCCCTCTTTTAATGGAAGGCTAGACACTCCATGAGCTAGCCTCCACAGTTCCCAGCAACCAGAAACTCTTGCCTAATGGCATCTTTCATCTGATTCAACCCCTGTTAACTTTTGGCAAACCAGAAGCTGAGTGAATCTGAAAAGATCTGTATTTCTTCGTAAGAATTTTTTTCCTGAAATTTATATTCTACTTCATTGAACTTTGTGGACAGGTTGACAAGTCATATTATCTCTGTACTAAAATACCCCATTTGCCTAAATCTCCATAGAAAAGAATGGCTTTTCTAGCTGAGGAAAACCAGGCTGGTATTGCTCCGCATGGCAGATCTTGTTACAAATTAGATTTCCTTGAGAAAGGACAGCAGTTCTTCATGAGTGGGGCAAAGAATCCCAAAGCAGACACAAACTGAAATGTCTCCATGTCTCCACAGCAAGTGAGATCCCTCAGAGAAAGGGTGCTCCCATGAGGGCTGGCATCGACTGTCAACTGGACAGGATCTAGAGTCACTTAGGAGGCAGGCCTTAGAGTACTCTTTGAGGGGTTTTCGAAGTTAGGTAAGTGGGATGAGCCACCCTGAATCCCAGCAGCACCATCCATTCCATGGCTTAGGGCCCTGGAGTGAACAGAAAAGGAGAACTGAACACCAGCATTCATCTCTGCTTCCTGACTGTGGATGCAGTTTGGCCAGCAGCCTCCTGCTCTGGCCTCCTGCTCCTGCTGCTGTGTGGCTGGGTTAGCCTCAAACTCCTGCTGCTATGATGGATTCTAACTTCATTGTCAGCCCCAAGTGAACCTTTCCTTCCTTAAGTTGCTTTTGTTCGGTATTTTGCCACAACAACGAGGCACACAACTAGTTGTTCCTAATTCTCTCCCCTTCTCCCTTCTGCTGTCAACTTTCTCACGTAGTCATACCACACACACACACACACACACACACACACACACACACACACACACACATACACACACACCCACAGAGAGAGAGAGAGAGAGAGAGAGAGAGAGAGAGAGAGAGAGAGAGAGAGAGAGAGAGACATCGAAATTGCAAGTGGGGAGGGATCCACCCACTAGCATTTCTGTGAGCCTTTTGCGCCCTGGCTTCCTCTAATTTAATACACATGTTTTTGGTTCCTATCACAAATGGCTCACTGAAGAAAGGGCGAGCAGCTCTGACTCAGCTCTGGGCAGTGCTCTTCTCTAGCCTAAAAATGACTATCAGAGTCTTAAAATAGAACAAATCTGGATATTCAATGGAAATCAAGAACAAGCACCTCTGAGTACCATTAAACCAGGAGGCTGTGCACAATACTGACCCCGCCCTTCAGGCTGGATCCTGGGTGGGTGACAGAGCATGGGTGTCTGAGTGTGTTATATTAGAACCAGACAGTCACACTTGTCTTCCAATATCAGAATTTATTGGGCAACAATAAACTACTCAAAGCTGCATCATTTTCCTTGGCTGTAATTAGCTGAGGAATATGGATTTTACTAATAGTTGGCAACAATGGGTTCCCTTTATTCTAAGCTTAACAAGCAATAGTAACTCTCGGGTCACACATTACACAACAGTGTGTTTGTGTGTGTGTGTGTGTGTGTGTGTGTGTGTGTGTGTGTGTGTGTGTGTGTGCACGCACTGTGTGCCTGTATGTACAAAAAGGACCTGCAGAGTTCAGAGAGGCTGTCCTGAAGTCAGAGGCAGAGAGCTAATAGAGGCAAGAAAAGTCTATAGGGAGAGAGATATCAGGTACAGGTTAGTGACAGGGTGTTTCCAGGGTCAGTCTGAGGTAGGTGGAGTGTCACAGACAGGAGGAACTGAGCTGGAGCAGAGGCCCATGGACAGAGGTGGAGTGAGGCAGGGACCCTTCACTAACTGGTTGCATGCCACCTGCAGTTTGGTCTTGAGTCAGTCCCTTTATAGTCCCAGGTGAGGGGGTCCAGTTTCTCTTGTCAATGAGCTCATGTGGCCAGTGCTTCTGATGTGATTTGCTATGTTTGCCAATATCGTTATTTATTGACACACATAAATGATCAGTTTTTGCCTCCTGGAGGGCTGGCAGATGGCGGCTGTTTACTGTGTAAATAAGATGCAGAGTCTTTTTTTCCTGGTGCATCTATCAAAATGGAGTAGCTCAGGTCAAGGCTGCTGTTCGGAAACTGATATTCCACACAACACAGAGCAACCCAAAGCAGTCCCAGTCTCTGTTCCTCAGAGAACACAACAAACCCCTTCTCTCTGGAGGGCTTGTAATACCAAGAATGCCTTCCCTGTGGTCTGGAGGCCTCAAGGAGGCCCTGCCTGTGTCCTCCACAGTTTCTTGTGGTTTCTGGCAGCCCTGAGAGTTCAAGGACATTCATTAATTAATAGATCCAACATCACCTCCAACTCATGGTAATTCTCTTTGTAAACCTGCCTCCACCCCAATTTCCTTATTGCATCTCTCCCTCCCTCCCTCCCTCCCTCCCTCCCTCCCTCCTTCCCTCCCTCCCTTCCTTCCTTCCTTTCTTTCTTTCTTTCTTCCTCCTTCCTTCCTTCCTCCTTTATCTCTTTCTTTCTTATTTTTATTTTTTAAGATTCACTGTGTGGCTGGGTTAGCCTCAAACTCAGAGACCCACTTGCTTCTGAGTGCTGAGATTAAAGGCATGAGCCACTATGCCCAGCCTTTCCTTTTTCTTACTGTGATGCCAATCAGTGGATTAGGGTCCATCCTAACCCATCATAACTTCATCTTAACTTGATCATATCTTCCAAGTCTCTATTGCCAAATTAGGTCGCTGCCACAGAGATAATAGTTGTGAAGAAGGGGTTACTAGGCAACCCAGTCCCAGCACAATGAAAGATAAGGCTTGGTCATAGCTGCCTCCTGAGATCCACCCCACCCCTGGGGATAGCTGGCCTGAGTGGTACCATTCCCTCACCCAGCTCATTGTGGTGTAAACAAGTGGATAGATGCCCAACTACGGTCCTGGAGAGGGAAAGGGCAAAGGAAGTTACTGGTACCCGTAGACAGGCATGGTACCAGAAAGAGTAGCTAGATATTGCCTGTAGTCTGGCGTGGAGGTAGCTTAGAGAACAAATACCTTCATCTCTCTCTCTACCCTCCATCCCTGCCCATTCAAACTCAATCAGAAGCCACAGGATTAGTCAAGTCATCTGAACCAGTATATACAGATCTGTCCCACAGAATAGAAGGAAGGATCATAGAAGGGTGAGGGCTCCCTCTGCATTCTGGACTTGGTGAATGGTTCCACTGTCACCCAGCCATGAGATCTGGCCTCTGGAGTCACCTGGGTATCCTTCCCTTTCCTTCCCTTCTCTCCTCCATGTAGACTCAGTTCACAGTGACACCACCTCTTAATGCTGCAATTACCTCCCTGTGCCTCTGTCCACTAGGGATTCCACAGGGAGTACACGCCCCAGACAGCTGAGCCCTGTCATGAATGGCCCTTTGCCTTGCATTTCCTTTTGGTATCCATTAATGACATGGGCCACTAACTTTCATGCTTGAAACTTTACAAAAGGGACAAAATAATAAAGCCATGTCTTACTACATATGATACACATGTTTACATAAGTGTGGAAATTATATTTATGAACTCCACCATACAAAACATACAAAAACATATCTGGACCGATTCCCAAACAGCAGATCTAGTGCAACATATCATGGCTGCATAGAGTCCCATCATGGGGTGTAAGGAATGGCATTTGTAACTATGTCCTCAAGGGAAAGTGGCTTGTCTTATCCACTCATGAGGGAAAGGTGAACAAGTGGGTAGAGTATTTTCAATGTTGTTGAAGCCAAGAGCAAATGGAGTAAGAACGCCACCAGACAGCTGACTGTGAGGTAAGCAGCACTGCCGTGCCTCGGCTCATCTCCCTTCGAGCGGTTCAGTTGTGTGCCCAGCCTTTCACTTCTTTCCCTCTGAAAGTGAGCTGTAATTCCTCACTTGGAAAAAAACCCACACACTTATCTTCTCTGCTTACAAAGTTTATGGGGTGATGAATTTGAGATATGGGCGCAGTATAAAGCTGAAAATTAGCTAGCACTGTCGTCAGAATTTAGAGAACATTCTACAATATAGCAAAGGCTGGGGAAATAATTCTATGAAGAAAATAGGCTGAATTTATAAACCCTCTCCCTTATTCAATCAAAGGCACAATAGTTTAAGATGATATGTGATGTGTGGTTTTCCTGATTATAAAATAATACAACAAACCGTAGGGATTCTAGGAACTGTATAAAAGCACCAAAATGAAAATATTCTCCAAAAATAGTGTATATAATTCTCTCCAGAACATTTCAATAAAAATGGGGGTGTTCACTCTTTCTGTTGTAATTTGATTTCATTCAGTTATTTTTATCTGAAAGGAGCCCCTCCCCCTCCAAACTCTAGGTACTCTGTAATTCCAATCAATAAAGATAGAAGAATTGGATTGATACATGGTATTGGAGCAATTTATTAGCCATTGGGGAAAAATAAACTTTTATCACTGGCTTTTCCCCTACTTAAAGATGAATTCTAGAGGGAAAAAAGAGTGTTAAATAATGAAATATGAAGGTTGCATGAGAAAGCCATATGGAAACTGATGACCCTCCAGACCAAGGAAAAACAATCAGAACACAGGCAACATGAGAAGAGGCAGAGGAAACTCTGAGGGCTGAAGGTTTAAGTGGGGATAGGAGCAGAGATAGAGAGAGGAGATGTAAGAGTAGGTTAGCCTGAGATAAGGATGCATAGAGAAGCCTTATGGAAATCCACTAGTCACTAAGCTAATTTTAAAAATATTATTTAAAAAGGTAGTTTGAACACCCGTACTCTGCATGACTGGATAAAGGTGTTCTCAGAAGGCATGGATTATTAGATGAAAGTCTTAGTTTTATGTGTGTGATAGCTACATATGAGTTATTGGTCATGGAGACCCCAGAGATATCCATGTGGTGATTTGAAAAAGAATGGCCCCCATAGGTTCATATATTTGAATGCTTAGTCACCAGGTAGTGGCACTATTTGAAATGATTAGATGGATTAAGAGGTATGGCCTTGTTGAAGTAGGTATGGCTGTGCATGGTGATTTGAATGACCCTGAAAGACCCCCAGAGACTCATTTGAATGCTTGGTCCATTGGGAGTGACACAATTGGAAGGTGTGGCCTTGTTGGAGGAAGTGTGTCACTTCAAGGGTAGCTTTGAAGTCTCATAGGCTCAAGCTACACCCAGTGTGGGACACAGTCTCCTTCTGCTGCCTGCAGATTAAAATGTAGAGTTCTCAGCTACTTCTCCAGCACGATGTCCGCCTGCACACTGCCATGCTTCCCACCATGTCGACCATAGACTAAACCTCTGAAACTGTAAGCTTGTCCCACTTAAATGTTTTCCTTTATAACAAGTGCCATGGTCATGGTGTCTCTTCATAGCAATAGAAACTCTAAGATATTTTTTTTGTAGGAACTGTCACTAGAGATGGGCTTTGAGGTTTCAGAAGCCCAGGTCAAGCCAAAGTCTCTGTCTCTGTCTCTCTCTGTCTCTCTTTCTCTCTGTCTCTGTCTCTCTGTCTCTCTCTCCCTCTCCGTCTCTGTCTCTGTCTCCCTTTCTCTTTCTGCCTATGGATCAGAATGTAGTTCTCAGCTAGTGCTCTAGCATCTGCCTGCATGCTGTCATGCTTCCTGCCATGATGATAATGGACGGTGTGTAAAGTCCCAATTAAAAACTTCCTCTTATAATAGTTACCTTGGTCATGGTGTCTCTGCACAGCAATAGAACAGTGACTAAGACACTCAATAACACAGGCTGCTGTCACAGCTCTTGGCTGCACAGCGTAAGTACTGATGAGACCACATTGCTGAAGACACCACTCATTTCGGATGTGGGGCATAAAGAAAGCAACCTCAAGATGAGCAGGAAACACTCTCCCTGCTGGCTAGCTTACACAATGCCAGAAGGTGCTGCGTAGGTTGTTGGGGGAGAAAGGGCATCGATGGTCTTAGCCAGTGCTGGACCCTGTATATCAAAATACCACCCTGCTGGCAAAATGTGCCAACTGGTACAATAGTGGCATGATGGTTATGGCTGTAACCAGCCATTTCCTGATTTGATACGAGGCCTGCTCCACTGTATGGATTTCATGTTTGGGTACTGTAAACCTAGACTGAGTCCATGACTGGGAAGATCATAGGCTCTAGCGGGACTCTACCATTGTTTTCCTGAATGGTCACGCTGTCAAACTTCATTCTAACTATTTGTTTATGCCCATAGATCTAGGCTACTCTCGACCCTGGTCAGAGAAGCCTCTTTTTGCGTAGGCAGCAGGCAACACGGAGACTCATAAGTGGCCAAGTGCTAACTCTGGATACTCAGCTGTGACTGAGTCATCTATATCAACCTCCCACCATCTGGAACCCAGATTCTTCCCAGAAGCAGGGGTAGGGGGAACCTAAGAGCTGGTGGATAGAGATGAGGGATATGTGGACATGACAGCAATACTGCATGTACCAACTCACAGCAGCTGTGGCTCCCTACACAAGACCCACATAAAGCCACGCCAGTGGAAATCCAGCATGGATGGAAGAGGTGCTCCAAGGTCCCATCCTTATCAGAGGCATGACTGGCAGCCGATGGCTGCTGAGGGAGGAGACTCACTCTCTGTTCTCTCATCTGTCCCCCATGGACACATAATCATGAATTAAAAGGAAAGCTAAGCTGCAAAGAGCAGCAAGCTCTGTAGAAAGCTGCTTTGCATGCTCCGGCAGTTGGTTAACCAACATTGTGCTTTTGCAGAGCAGTGTAGTTTTATGAACTTTATGGGCAGTTTTATAAGCACCAGGCAAAAGGGCAAATAAAACAACTGGCTGGTATCTCAGCTAAGAAATCAGGCATGTGCATTGAGGCCCGGCACCCTGCTGCTTTCAGCTCTTCTACTTATGCATAGCTTGCATAATATTTGGGCCATTTACCTCACCTCCTGAAGCCTCAATTTAAGGACCACAGAGAGAGATTAAATGCCCACTATCCCAGGATGTGCAATAAATATTCTGAAGAGGTCTGTTGAGGACCAATGCAGACCAGTGCCTGGCAGAAACTGTTCCAAATGCTCTTGTTGGTAATTTAATAATGAGATCACAAAGCTGTAGCCAAGAGTGGTGAGGGAAAGGACAATGAGTTCTGCTGGACTGGAACAGGAGGATCAATACATCGATTACAGACATGCTGTCTACTTTGCCGAATAGCTCAGTCTTCTTTTTCCTTCCCGATGGGCTCCAATGCCCAGAGGGATTTATCTGTGCTGGAGAAAGATTTTTTTAAAGATTTTATTACTTTTAGTGTGTGTGTGTGTGTGTGTGTGTGTGTGTGTGTGTGTGTGTGTGTGTGTGTGATCAAATCCCCCTGAACTGGAATTACAGATGGTTATTAGCCACCATGTATGGGTGCGGGGAATTGAACTCAGATCCTCTGAGAGAGCCATATGCATTCTTAACCACTAGGCTATCTCTCCAGCCCTGAGAAATTATTTTTGAGAGCGGGGTTGGGGGAGGATGATTTGAAAGCTGACACTTTCCAAATTCAGTCTTCAAGGGTTACAACCACTTCATCTCTCAATAGTCAACACAGAAAGCACAGTTCTCATCCTGAACAGTACAAGCAATAATTTACCCAGGAGTCAAATATGGCTGACTATAGGCCAGGAACCCAGATTCAGGTGGCTCCAAACACTGTGTTCCCACATAGTCACGACTTCATGAGGTTTTTATAGTAACAGAACAAGGAAAATCACAAATCAAGTTCATTTTTCAAATACGTATATGGAAATATCATGCAGGCAGGCACAGTTCTCTCTACTATATGCCTCATTTGATATGTGATGATGTTCTTAGCCTTTGGGTTGGTGGAAGTAGGGATTTGTATGAAGATGTTGGGTCAAACATAGATGTGAGCTAAGATGATTCAAGAATATTTGTCTCTGGACTTAGAACATTGCAACTCTCCACAACCATAGAAGCTCTTCTTAGTTATCTAGTCTTGTAGATTCTTTAACACAGATATTGTCCCCCCACCCAGAACTTCAATTCATACAGCCATGGGTGGAGAGGCAGCAACTCTAACATTTAACAAGGCAGTCATTGACCTTCGGGGTCCAGGACAGACCCCACCATAGGACCACGCAGTCCAAATTGTCACTGATGAGGTATCTGAGCCACAAGTCACCTTGATCTACAAGGGTGGACTCTAGATTTAAATGTCTGTGGTAACTCTATGTCATTCTTCACATGGCAGGGTTGGCTGGATCTCTCACCTTTGCTCTCTCTCTCTGGGAGCTGTACTCAGGTCAGTACAGGCTGAGATGATTTTCAAATCTCTTTCCAAGTTAAACAAAACTCAGGGTAAAAAAGTTTCTATGGATGCTGTGGCTAATGGAAGGTGTCACCGTGTAGTCACACCCTATTTTAGAACATACAGCTTTTACAAATAGCTTGTCCAGTGGCTTATCTTGGACTGAGCTGTCCTTAAAGGAAAACTTTGTCCTAAAAGATTGTATTACTTGGCACATGGGTGATTAATAAACTGAAGGCTAAGCCCCAGAAACTAGAAAAGATGAAGAAAAAAAAAACTCACAAAAAAATCCCAGGAAGGACAACAATGACAAATCCAGAAATACACGAGTTACAAAAACAAAAAGTAAATTGTAAATTAATTCAAATTTCTTGATAACGCCCCTTTTAAATGTGGGTTTTACAAACCGAAGCAATCGAGTAGAAAACTTCAAGTACCCGGCAAAATTCAACTTCCAGGACCATGTACCTCTCCAAGTTCAAATCCAGAACACCCAGGGAGATGCCTCAAATTCCTCCTCCTTCCCGGTACCCAAGGGGAGTCCTTCAACCCGAACCTCCACGAAACCCTGACGGTTGCTCGTATCCAGCACAGCTAACCAGTGGGAAAAGAAGCAATGGTGCTGTGACTGCAGGAAGCTTCAGGGTGTGTCTGTGGAAGACTTTCCAGGGTTGGGTGGGTGAATGGCTCTCAGACCCTGTGGCTGCTCTGCCTCAGGCTGCTGTTCCCTCCGGATGCTGGTCATGGGGTATCTCCTTGACCTTGACTTTATCTCAGCGCTTTATCTCAGCGTGCTCGCCTCACTCACCTCTGTAGACTTTCCCTATAGAATTTCAGGGCATCTCAGCTTGCCTTCCTGCTTCCTTCTGCTTCTACCTTATAGCTCGGGTCATACAATACTTTGTTTCCTGCTGACAGATCCAATACCTGCTTGAAAGCGTGAGTCTAGGGGTCTCTAAAGTTCTCTTCCCAGAAACTAAGGGTCCTGAGGAGGAAGGGATTTGGCAGTCACCATCAGGTTTCAAGCACTGGCTGTTTGCCTCAGCTCATGGACCATGAAGAGGACTTTTAATTTGTACCCTGGGAACATCTGTAAGAAGTGGGAGGGACTAGAAGGTCCTGCTAGAAGGGCTTGTAACTGGAAAAGGAGCCATAGCTGACCATGCTTCTTACTGCGCAGGCCACAACTCTTCACACTGCCTATAGGGTATAAGGTCTAAGGCCACTTCCAGGTGAAAAAAAAGTACCCAAACCCACCAATCCCAAAACACAAAACCTCACCAATTCCCGAGCTCAAAAATCGCATCAATGCACAAGTTTGTCCCAAGATCAGGCCACATAATATATCCAATGCCAGGCCACCTGAAGAAATGCTATATAAAGCCTGCCTCCTGCTCAGTTCCTTGATGCTTCTAACCCAAGCAGAAGCAGCCACCTTCTCCCAATTAATCTCTTGCGTGAGGTTTATTGTGCAGTGTAACTATGGTATTTCTTGTTTTTTTGACTGCCAGGATACTTTTTCCCTTCAAAGCTATCATGCTTCCATTGGGGAAACCTTTCCCTCAGAGCTGCAACACTTCTGTTGGGGAAGCCTTTCCCCTTCAGAGCTGCAACATTCCCTCAGAGCTGCAACACTTCTATTGGGGAAGCTTTCCCCTTAGAGCTGTAACACTTTGATCAGGGAAGCCTTTCCCCTTAGAGCTGTAACACTTTCATCGGGGAAGCCTTTCCCTCAGAGCTGCAATACTTTACTGCATACAAGAATTTCTCTTCTCAAGAATGCTGGGTCACTGGCTGCTTCTCGGCTGCTGCAGAGTCTGCAGTTTAACAACCGATGGTGGCATTGCTCACAGCCTTAAGACACTCCTTCTTGTCCCCAGAGGTGCAAGTCCTACCCTGCAGGTCAGTTCTAAGACATTTCCTACAAGAGACATTAACTCCTCCTCCCTGGCCATTCCCACCCTTTGTCTCTCATCTCTGCAGCATGGTACACAAGGATTGCAGGAGTCCTGCAATTGCCTCCCCGGGAGAAAGGGGCCACACATATGCCATTCAACATCTCTGAAGTATCCTGGCAGAAGAGCGATGGAAGATGATCCCCGATATCAATGCCAACCTTGGGTCTCGACGTCCACACTTGCACATCTACCCATCAACACATGAAGAAAACCATGTACACACATACATGAACACCACACACGTAAACATGAAAACTGGGAAAAATAAAACACATCTTAAAGGAAGATTTCAACAGAAGAACATCTACAAGTATATGGTATTAAAATTTATTGAGAAATAAGATTAGCACAATAGCTAAATGATCATACATCTATATGATAGAACTATGTGCGGTAAGTTTAAACCATATGTGAAGGTTTTAATAATATTGAATTAAGATATTCAATATAGAGTAGTTAACGATAGGTAATTATAACTTTTGTTTTTCCTTTGTGTGTTTTTTCTACATACATCTGCCTTAGCAAGTGTATATTACATTTATAAGACAGTTTCCTTCAAAAAAAGCAATTCAAGAAACAAAATATAATATATAAATTTAACTGCATCTAACTCCCTACCATCTTTTTTATTGTAGCATAGATCTTACAGATGAGGGTAATCTTGAGACAGCGTTATGTCTTTCAGGGAGCTATGGCACTGTGAAATTATTGTCTGAGGCTCTGCTTGGCTTGCAAATATGAGACGAGTGAGCTCAATCCATCAGTAAGCACGGGCTTCATGACCGCCTCGCACCCATTGCCATACCAGGCGCTGAAGCTGAAATCAAGTTTAAGGGGAGCTTTGTAGAGTTTGAGGCATAAAGCTAGGTGGGCTTCAGAAGAGGACGCTGGTGGAGGCAGTTAACCTCGCCGTGACATGTACCCACATGCCGTGTGGACTCACTGAGTTTGCTACCAAACACTACCAAAGCATCCAGTGCCACTTCTGTTCCTAACCTTAATCAGGCCTCATGATTTCTCTTGTTTCAAGCCTCCTAACACTTGGAACTTTTAATACAGTGCCTCATGCTGTGGTGACCCCCAATCATAAAATTATTTTCATTGCTACTTCAAAAGCGTAACTTTGCTGCTGTTATAAATTGTTTTGTGGATATCTGTGTTTTATAACAGTCTTGGGGTGGAGGGCAGGTGTCAAGACCCACAGGTTGAGAGCCACCGATCTAGATAAAGGCAGACACAGTGTAAGATTCTAACTAGTGGCCGCCATATTGTGAGCAGCACCCTGGCTACGTGGAGCAGAGTTACAGCCTTCAGCCAACAGCCCCAGTCCAACTTTACGGACAGAGGGCACCAGCTTTCTATCCTTTAAACAGGCCATCTGGAAAACACATCCAGCAGATCCCCGGATGGCATGACAGAGTCTGTGCATAGCAAGGTACTTTGCCAGGTATGGCACGGCTGGAATCCCAAGACTCCGAAGACTGAGGCAGGAGGATCATGAGTTAAAGGCCAGTCTAGACTGCACAGTGAGTCCTTGTCTCAACAACGAAGTGCTGCAGGAGAAAGGCTGAGCTGAAATACATCATTATCGACAACGAAGAGAGGCTTCAATTAACAATTGAAAGATATTTTCAGATAAGAAAAAAAGTGGTTTCCTTATCTTCAATGTTGGAAGCTGGGTATGCAGACATGATGATGGCATTGGTCTCCTGGCCACATCCCAGAAGTTAGATGATGGCCCGGTGGTGGAAGCATTTTGTGACAGGGTGATCACCTGGCCCAGGAGGAGCCCTTCTTGCTCTTTTATAATAACCATTTCTTATGGGAACTAGCTTAGGTCTCATGGGACCTACACTAATTTCTTCTGAAGGCAGGAACCTCAATGACCCAGTCATGATCTGTGGTTCTCCACCTGGTAAAAACTCCACAACCTCTTACAGTGGGGATCAAGCCTCCCATTTGAGTGCTCAGGGAACATGTTACAATCATATCTAAAGTATGATTATTCAAGGTCTGCCTTCCAGTTACTTCCAATCACTATGTAAAGTAAGCCTGTGCCCTGCCAAGGGTGGGGTGGATGTATGTACATACATGAAACCCTAAAGCCCTAAAATATTTCCCAGAGTTGGGAAACAGAACGACTTCAGCAGAATTCTAAGTTAAATAAGCAAACTGGAGCAAGATTCAGGCGCCGTACATGTTTGGGGAGGGATGGCAACATTGAATGTGATCTCCACGGAACATAAGCATTTAAACGTTTTCCTTATCATTGAATCTGTGGATGCTCAGGAATATTTTTTCTCAGAACTTCACTGGGCAGAAATAGAAATTACTATCTATCTGTGTACTTGCAGCACAGGCAACCAAGAGGGACAATGAGTGATGCTGGTAACTACCCCAGGCAGAAAGAACGCTTTCTCTGAGTCATTGACACTTCAGTCCACAGTGCTTCGTCTCCACAGGGCTGCAAGAAACAGACTGTCCCACCCACTGCAGACAGGAATGTCTCTAACAGGGCTCCGTCTGTTTCAGAAACAAGACAGTGGCACCAAGAATTCAATTATAGATCCAACTTCATGATGAACGACAGTCACAATAACCCAATGAGTTTGCTATGGACGGGGGGGGGGGCAGGTAGCCCAGTGGAAAGTCTTTTTGAGTCCTAACCTGAGGTGACATTTCAACTGTTTTAAGATCCAGCATAACATGTGATGGTATTTGGACAAGTTGAATTTCACTGCCTTAGAAATCTCCTCCACCTCAAATAGTCCTTGGTGAGGAATTCTGCAGATTAGCCTCTGTGCAGAGAAAGATGGAGGAGGAAAGGAACTGGGCATGGTCCCTCCAGGTCTGTCCCCTCAAGCTCTCCTATAATAAATAGTATCACTAAATTTTCATGATCCCCATGAGGTTCTTTTCATTATTTAGGAAATTGAAGTGACTCTTTTGTCAAATTAGTAAAAAGGTTGTTAGTTCTCTCTTAAGCATGTTATAGTCAATAAAGTGTTCTATAGCAAGGTTCAAGTGTCCATGTAAACATCCGTCAATACACTAAGATCCACTACTCTGACCCCCCACATTCCAAAGACCTTCTCAACAGTTCTATAGGATCAGATGTCTAAGGTTGAGGGTCTGAGATTTGGTGGGGGCCTTTATACTGTATTATCTCATGTGTAGAATAGTAGGGCAAAAGAGATACAACTGGAGAAAGAAACAGATGGGGATAGAGAAAGGGACTCAGAGGGGGATACAGATGGGGATACAGACATGGATACAGATGGGGATACACAGGATTGGAGATTTAGCTCAGTGGTAGAGAGCTTGCCTAGGATGTGGGTTCGTTCCTCAGCTCCAGGGAAAAGAAGACAAAATAACAGATGGGGATACTCACAGGGATACAGACAGGATCACAGGGCAAGGATAATCTTTCATAAGTAATGGATAGTTGTAGTAACGGAGCATCACTGGAAACTTCTGTGAATGCCTTGTTAATTATTGAATGATGATACAGTCCTCATGACCAAGACAGCTCTTAAAAGACCCACTGTCCACCCCAGTGCACTGGAGTCAAGTTTCCACAATCTGCAGGAGATCCCTGTAAACCACAGCACCCACTAACCTCACCGGGCTCTGCACTTTTCAATGCCTGAGTTGTTGAAGGTTCTCTCAGCTTCCAGCTTGTACCTGAATATCTTGGACCTATTTTCAGGTTCTTCTTTAGCTATTGTAAGTCATGGGGTTTGTTGCAATGCTAATACTGGTCCTCAGGCCTCCAGGATCTAGCAGCAGAGGGGTCCTGTGGGAATGCATTCCCATACCACTCTCTGTCTGTGCACATAACTCAAAGTGTGCTTGTGCCCGTCTCCGAGCTGTCAGACAGAGGCCACATGTGTAGTCTGAGTTCTAAAAGATGTGTGACTAAGCAGCTCACCTCAGGTTGACAATGGCCTAGGACAGTTCCTTCTGGGTCCCTTGACTGTAGTTGTGTGATGCTGGATGAGTGTGAAATGGTAATCCCAAGGAGGAGGCAGCCTCCTTCTCAAGTCCTGCCCACCACCAACTCACTTACGTGATCGAGGGCTAGCTTCTTAGGAGCTCTGCTTCAGTTTATCATTTATAAAATTAGAAGTGGTCATCTCCACCTCTTCAGACTGTGTTATTAAATGAACTTGTATCCGCAGAATAACTATGTCCCACTTAGCATGCTCCAAATAGGGACTTCCACAATAGAGTGACCCCACTTATGCCATCACAATGCTGCCTCTGAGTGACAAAGGAGAAACTGGAGGCTCAGAAAAGCCACATAACTAGCCCCAGACTACATCATTATAAATGACAGAGCTAAGATTCAAAGGAAAAAACTAACACAGAGCAGTCAGAGCCTTCACACTAGATGATAGCACCAGGTTAGCATGGGTCTGGGTCCCAGCATCTGACTAGGGCATCAGATGTTCTGACTTCTGAATTCAGAACTTTGTGATCTTTCCCTTAAGTAGTCAGATCCCAAGAGCCCTTCAAGGACCCCTGGCCTTTTGGCCATTTCACCCATCTCCATAGAGCAATTCTCAGACCTTCTGCAGGGAGACAACCAAGATCATAAGAAGATTACCACATAGAGTCTCAGTGAATTGATCACTGTTTAGCCTACAGGTGAGCTCGCTCCTGGGTGAGGGTAGAGTCCTATATGACAAGCAGCCTAGATCTCCATAGGGTCATCCTGGAGTCTGCATGGCACTATCTGTCTCCTTTCTCTCCTGAGGCTCTAGGGTCCCTAAGTACCTCCAGTTTAGGGACCACTGAGGTCTTCTGTCTGAGGTGAGCTAGGAAAAGAACACAGCTCCCAGAGACAGTCACCAGTAAGATATTTATGCAAGAGAAACAAACCCCTCTGTCCCTGGTCCTAATGGAGAGAGTTTTAGTCAGAATGCTGGGACCCATAAATATAGTCAGACATCTTCTTTGTGTGTGTGGCTTTCATCTGAGGGACAAAGAGCCTGAGATGTGGAGGAGACAGAACAGTTTAGAGATGAGCGAGTACAAGTGTAAATAGTTACTTGAAGATAAATTGAAACACCAGGGCATAAGGCACAGGAGGCTTCGGGGGGAAATTACAGCTCGGATGCAGGAAAGACTAGATAAGATATATGATGCTGCACATAATTGTATTCTACTCTCATCCTCCGTGGGAAGCAAACGGCGTGAGTCTGACTCCACATCTCCCTTCTCCAGACTTCTGTGTTTGTCTGGCCAGACCCAGTTCAGCTAATTTTAGGTTGATCTCCACTGTCTGCTTTTCAGGCATTATACGAGGCTGGCCTAATGGCTGTCCCTGGATGGGAGTGTCAATCCTCCTGGTCACTGTGGTTTACCGCAGCCTAATTCCTAGGTTCTCTAGGTCTACCTAGCAAGATGCATGGCACCTCCCACCTCCCTGCGTCCCCTGTCTTCCTGACCTGTCTTAGGGTTATGGAATCTGCTTGTACATGTTCTACAGGCAGACGTGTGGGGGGGGGGCGGCGCGCGCACGCCCCCACAGCATGAACAATGCAAACAATACCTGCAATGCAACACAAAGTATACAGACATAAACATCGCATGCATACAACACGTATGCAGAGAAGACACACATCACACAACACATACACAGACCTCTCACAGCAGTCGTAACATATGTACATATCTACCGAACACACAGAGAATACACAGCATACATCTGATTGAATATACACAGTACATGTGAACCCACATAACACACACAAAAGGATCCCAAACACACGTGTTTAGGCGCGTGAGTTTTCCTTTTGTACCGTGGGGTCTAGAGGTTTGATTTGTCCCCTCGGTTCATGACACACATGCCCCTGAATGTGGTGTGAGTCACCCTGCTGAAGCCCTTCGGTCTAAGGGTGCTGACCCACCCTGCGCTCGTAAATGTGCAGTCTTTACAGTCAGAGACGTGGACGGCTGTGTTCAGGTTCGTTCTCAGTGGTGAAGCTGTGAATGTAGACACATCTGCAGGGTCCAGAGATACTCCTCCCTGTTGGCTGGGTCTGAAGGTGTTGCTGTAAATGAACCACCATAGTCGTTTTGATTCAAGGACTAACCTATGTGTGCATAAGACAAAAACACACCAAGTGGATTTTAACCTTTGTTACAGGGACCCCGGCACTGGCACTCTTGTTTACGAAGGATCCAATTGTTTTCCCATCAGGGTCAGTTCCTGTGCCTGCTTGCCCAGAGGGGCTGTGTGCTTAGCTCACTGCGGATGAGCTGGGAGGACACCCCAGCTCCCCAACAGGAGCCAAGAGAAAAGGCCAGATATGCCGAGGTGATGGAGACTCAACACAATTTCATCCCCTCTTTCTCATCTCATGATTACATCCTCCCTCCCCCCCCCCCCGTTCACTCCAGCCACCCTGACTTCCTGGAACCTGGGTGTTTTGTTTTCCAGCTCCCCAGTGAAGGCTCTGCGGAGCTTGCTCTGTTAAGTGCTGGATGCCCTGTAGACAAAGATTAGAAATTCAAGACAATCTGGTGTGATTTAGAGATCTACCACTGGCATATGCCTTTTCATAAATTTCAGACCTCAATTGGCCATATAATTGTTGCACTAGCAATCAAAGGCACAGACAATAAAATTTAGGTCAGCCAAGGATTTAAAAGTGAGAAATAAAGTTTCCTAAATTTTAACCCTCTTCTCTACCCTTTCATAATTGTTCCAGATCTGGATCCTTCCTCCATTCTGTTTGCTGAGGTTTGGGGTCCCTCTGAGGTTCTCCCTGCCCCTTATTTGAGAGCTTTCCTCTTTCCTCTGTAGTCCCCACCCCCCCCCCCCAGTCCCTTGAAGGAGACTTTCCATTTTAACAAGGACAATGACCTGCAGAATGAGTCATGGGGGCAGGGAGGGACTTTCACACAGTGCAGCTTGGTCCCCTCATTTCAAACCTGGGGAATCTGAAAAGTATGGAAATGGGGTGTTTATCTGAGATTGGCAGAATCTTGGAAGCTGCAGAGATCTCAGGAGAGTTGGGGATGAGACGGTATTATCCTTCTGACAATCTAGAAGAATCGCATTCCAGCAAAGGGACCTCAAATCACACTCTGAAGGCAGCTCTCATCAAAACACAAACTAGGCAGAATACACAAGCTGCACTTTAGAACTCCATTTTTCTTAAATGTATCTTTGGTCATTAAGAATCTTTGGTTGGTACTCGAATTCTTAAATCAAGAACTGCCTTGGTCAGGGATAGAAATGGCCAATTGTTCTCTTCAGCTTTTCTCTTCAAATCTGTCCTATTGAATTCTCCACATAACACAGACAAGATTTTTTACAGAAATAAAAGGGGCAATATGTATATGTATGTGTATGTGTATGTGTATGTGTATGTGTATGTGTATGTGTATGTGTATGTGTATGTGTGTATACGTATGTGTGTGTATGTGTATATGTATATGTGTGTATATGTATGTATATGTACGTGTACATGTACATGTATATGTATGTGTAGGATTTTTTTTCAAGAGCTTCTGTGTAGCCTTAACCATCCTGGAACTCGCTCTATAAGACAGGCCGTCCTCAAACTCGGAGATCTGCCTGCCTCTGCCCTCAAGGGCTGAGATTAAAAGTGTACAGCGCCACATACCACTGAAGCTGGAGTTTTGGGGTTTTTTTCTTTTTGGAGGTGGGGGGTGGTGGTTGGAGACAGGCTTTCTTTGTGTAGTACTGGCAGTCCCGGAACCTCTTCTGTGGTATATTTTTTAATCTGCATATGCAAATAACATATTTTACTTTAATTCTACAGGTGATTACAAGAAGATTTGACCTTAAAAACTGAATTAAAAGCTAAATATGCAAGATGGTAAAAGAACTATATAAGCAAAGCGTAATTTAACTAAGTTTACTTGTCGGCCCCTGGAAGCAATTCTCAATGTCCACAGTGCCTTTTCTGCTGAGCTCACTTGGGGATGCTCTGTTTGTTAAGACAAAAACATCAAAAAGCCATTTGGGAGAACAGCAGAGGCTGCTGGGGAGCTACAGAAGAATTTTCATTTCTAAGGACTCTAGACAAGCCAGAAAGATGCTCACATACTGTTGGGAACAGACAATTCTCAAAACTAAACCAACAGAGGGCAGAACTCAGGATCAGCCTCTCACACAAAGAGAGCCATGGACATTAGCAATTGTCTTAGGATGTTGCCCTGAGAACTACAACTCCCAAGATGCACTGCACCTCTTCCCATCTCCCTGCCTTCTCCTGGACCTTTCTCATGACTAAAGATGAGAAAGTGATAACCCCAGGAAGGAGCCGACCACAGGATTGGCTGCTCAGATGCCTATGTTAAGACACAAGGCAGAGTGATTTCTGAAGGGAAATGGGAAAAGGAAGACACAGCAGAAGAAACCATATTCTAGATCTTCAAAATTGGCCATTTGGCCTTACTTGGTTCTGTGTTGTGGATGACATTGCTCTCCCTGACAACAGCACTAACATATGTGAACAAGCTTTGATGTCTCCATAGCTTCATGGATGTACTAGCACACTGTCTGAGGTTCTGGCCAGCCTAGAACCTGTGATCCTCCTGTTTCACTCAGCCTTCCAAGTGCTAAGATTATAGATGTGCAACCCCCCCCACCCCATGTGTGTAGGGGGAGTACATGCACATGCATGCTCGTATGTATGAGTGCAGGCATGCAAATACCATGGCATATTATGTGGGTCAAAAAACAAGCTTGGGTATCTCTTCTCGTCTCCCATCTTGCTTTGCTATAGGGTATCATTGTTGTTCATCATTGCATCAACCAGCCGAACTGGTCTTTGAGCTTTTGGGGTTCTCCTGCCACCCATCCCAGATCTCCCAAAACAAATATAGTGATATATGTTACTGCGCCTGTCTTGACGAGGATTCTGGGCATTCAAACTTAGGTCTTCACACTTGTATGGTAAGCCACTTAACATAGCCATCTCTCGAGCTCTGAGCAAGAAAAAAAGAACAACTAGACTTAAACTCAGTAAGCAGGAAATGACTGAGCCTTACACAGTACATTAAACGTTTGGGGCTGTCCTTTTGTAGGTCAAAGGGAGTTGTGTATAAGCTACCTCATGTGGGCCGTCCTAGTTTAGTTTTCATTTTATTTTATTAGTATGGGTATTTTGCCAGCATGTGTGTCTGTATACTCCATCTATGTCCAGTGTCCCCGGAAGCCAGAAGAAAGTATCGGGTTCCCTGGCAATGGAGTCACATGCTCGTGAGCCACCATGTGAGCAACAGGAGTTGAACGGGGTCCTCCGGAAGAAGAGCAAGTTCTTTTAACAGCTGAGCCATCTATTTAGTCCTTGCATCGCCACCCCCCACCCCCACCCCCCCGGCCAAAACATTGATTAAACATGTGCTATGGACAGCACTCTGCTGTGGAGCTCACAACCCTGAGTGAGGCCTGGTCCTTGCTCTCCAGGGAGGCATGGACAATGGTTTTCACTCGGATGAGACTGTCCTTGTAGCTGCTCTCAGACAGAGGCGAATCTGGAAGAAGGACACAGGCAGGTGGGCTCCTGTCAGGAAAGTGTCAGAGGCAATAGCTGCGGTGCAATCCAGACAGCTGCCAGCATCTCCATGGCAACACACTGCCCAACAGCTGTTTCCTTTGTGTGGCAAAGCACTGGATGATGTAAGAGCCAGAGGTGGTGGATGACGTCAAGAAAGCAGCATTTTCCAGATAGGACAGGGCATGCACACGTATGTGCTCACAGCCAGCCTGCACAAGACATGCGTAAGCTCAAGTTAGACGAAATCCCAGCATGGAGTAGGGGGATGGGCACAGAGTTCCCATCCAAGCCAGGAAGCTGTGTGTGATTGACAGCTGCTGGAAGAGGCAAGATGGGTTTTCTTCAATGGAGTGATGCTGGAAGTACCAACTATACTTCAGGGCAGGCCCCATGCTCAGGAGGCTTCAACCAGCACAAACTGAATTCCTTTTTGAGACAGGGTTTCCCTGTGTAGTCCTGACTGTCCAGAGACCTGCTTTCTAGACCAGGCTGGCTTTGAACTTACTGAGATCCTCCTGCCTCTGCCTTCAGCGTGCTAGGATTAAAAGCGTGATGACCACCACCACCCAATACATCTTTCTTTTTTTAAGAGAGAAAGAATATGAAGTTGAGTAGGTAGGAAGGTGGAGGGTGATCTGGGAGGAGCTGGGGGAGAGAAAAGAATAAGATTAAAATATATTGAGTGAAATTCTCAAAGAATAAATAAATAAATGTTTTGTTTCTTTTTTTAAAGGAAGGAAGGATGTCAGTCCAAAGTCTCAGGCGGTAGAAGAGGGGCAGGAAGCAGGCTTGTCTGTTCCTACCTTCACTGATTTGTGAGGATTGAGGTAACCTGCAAGTGGATGAACTTGAAGACAGGGAAGGACAGCAGGCCAGAGACTTGGTGGGACATGCTGTGCTTGGTGGACTTAACCGCTGGGCCCATGTAACCGTGCTCTTTGAGTACTTGTAGCAAAGAGTTTGAGGAGGCACCCTAGTCAATGAAGTGCTTAGCTTGCAAGAGGAGGACTGGAGCTCCTCAGAGTCCATACTACACAAATCAAAGCATGCTGGCTCTTCCGATGCTGGGGAGGCAGAGACAGGTGGATTCCCGGTCTCGTCGGCTAGAAACTATTCTAGCTGTTGAGATTCAGGCCAGTGAGAGAACTTGTCTCAAAACACTAGGTAGACAGGGTACAGGAGGTTGTCCATTAAACCACCTGCAAATTCACCTACACACACTAGAATGCACACACACACACACACACACACACACACACACACACACACACACACACACACACACACACAAAGCTGTAGCAGAGGAGCGTGACATTTCTTTGCAATCTAGCTGTCGCATCTGGGGCCTCTTGTTATTACTCCCATACACCCTGGGAGCAGATCCCTGAGTGAATGAGAGTGAAATAAATGCATGCGTGCGTAACCTCCACGGACAGCCATAACTACAGCGTACTGTGAGGTTACTGGCCTGGAACAAGAAGTGAATCGCTGACCTCATTCTTAGCTTGAATTTTCTTTGTGGAGTTTCCCTGCCAGCCTCATTGATCTGTTTCCAAGCTGTGTTTTGGCCCTGGATAATCTTCATCTCTCTCTTAACCCACGCACACTGCTTTTCCCTCTGCAAACACTCAAATACTGATGGCAAAGGAGCCCTGCCTGGCTGGACGCACTTCCAAAGGGGCTCAGCTGCCTGTTCTCCCGATGACAAAGGACTTTTTGCCTGATCTCAGTTCTCAGTGCTTTGGGGGAAGCCAAGCAGGTCTGAGATGGCGGAAATGATAGTATTGTATAACAGCCATCAGAAGTCCCTCTGCAGAAACAGCCCAGACTCTCCCAAATCATTGAATCGGGTAGCTTGTCAGATGCCAGTGAGGCCTGTGACTAGAGCATTCTGTCATACAGAGCCTGGTGAGGGTTGTCACCTACGTGCTTTGGAAATCAGCCCTAAGGAGCAAAGTGGTGTCTGCCTGATCTTGCCTGGCTAGTTCACTCTGAACCAGCCCACTCCTGCAGAGCATCATGGGAACTTCAGTGAGAAGGAAGTTCTTCTCCACTTGGGTACAGTGTGTTAGGGTGCAGCAGGCTCGCTTCACTCCTCTTTATTTTTTGTTGTCTTTGGCTCCCAGAAACTCACCATACACCCCAGAAAACTATACAGTTTGGGGAAGAAGGAGACAGTGCTGAAGCTGTGTAGAGAAATGGGTGAGGCTGTTTTCACTAGGAACCAGAAAAGAATAAACTAAGTCTACTGACATAAGGAAAAGAGATACATAGACAATGGAAAGGAAGAAAGCAGAGTCACCTCTTCTCCCTTGGTTACACTCTTGATCAGGAACCACAGAAACTAGGGAGAATGGGGTTTCAAATAGGCCCCAGAAAGGGTAAAGAGGAAGTGTGTTCTCAGCTCTTCTCTAGGAATTTGCCTTTGAAGGAAGTCAAGTTCAGAAGACATGCTCCCTTGGGGTGGAGTCTTCATGGCTTGGACCCTCTTGAAAAGGTGACTCTGGGGTGGGGGTGCTGGGAGCATATCGCAGAAATGAGTAATGCCTTGATATGGGGTTCAGTGAAGAAAGGTTTGGGGTTAGAGTTGGGGAGCTGAAGAATGACCCTTTAGCCTCTCTCTGAAACTTTCTTATGTAGATGACTAACAGGACTGTCCAGTTGCACTTCAATTCCCAGAGAACCACTAATCTTATTCTAAGCAAACACCCATCACACACAGTTGTTCAGACTCGGTTGTGAGGGTGGACTCTCCCCCGGCAGGGCACTAAATCATTAAGCTCTCCTTGCCTGTGGGGGCAGGAACACAGCAGAAAGCAGTTTTGAGGAAGACTCTATTGCAGCCTGACATGTTTGACAAGCAGCACCAGGAGTTATGACTTCCTGTGCCTTTGATCTCCATATCAGAGCCAGTCATCTGAAGGTCCCACCAGCACGGGCAGTTTGTCGTTAGAGGCTTTGCAAATGCCTCACTGAGTCGCTTCGGAGGCCTGGTCAATTATTGACTTGGGTTTAATCATTCTTCCTGAACTGCTCATTCCAGACCCAGCCAATGAAGCCCCGGGGGCTGGGTGACACCACTCGTTCCCACAGAGCTGAACTTGGAGGAAGTGATCCTGAGAACTTTGCTGGCCGTTCTGCCAGGCCTCCACCTCATCTGATGATTTTTGTTTTTTGTTGTTGTTTGTTTTTCAAGACAGGGTTTCTCTGTGTAACAGTCCTGGCTGGCCTCAACTCACTTTGTAGACCAGGCTGGCCTCGAGCTCACTGAGACCTGCCTCTGCCTCTGCCTCCTGAGTGCTGAGCAGTGGCAGTGGTGATTTTGACCACTCAGGCCAACAGCAGAACTCCCTGCTGTTGTGGAGAACTTGACCCTGGTCAAGAGTAGAGCTTGACTTCTCTTGGTAGGACACTGTCACCCACCCAGTCTCAAACCTATTTCTAAACCAGCAGCGAGCCTGAGAGTGGGCCCCTATACAGAAGAAAAGAGGGACAGCTGCATTATAAATTGCAAGGGTGACAATATTTTGTAAACGCAATATTACCTTTGATTCTTTTTCTTCCCCAAAGATCCATGAGAGAACACACAAACATCAGAGACTAAGGGAAGAAACTTATACATTCTCTCCTTGGCAATGGTGACTCCATAGCCCCCTTTGCACCCAGTCTTAACCTTTGGGACTATCTCTTGTCTGCATCACCCAGGCAGTATAACTCTGGCTCTTCCTCTGCCATTGACTTTCTGAATTACTTCTGTTGACCTTGTGGGACACACACTGCTTCTCGGTGTTAAAAAGCCCCCCTGGGTATTTTGGGATGTGATTAATGTCTACAGAGCCCTGAACACACAGCCTCCAGTTAATGAGAAGCAGAAATCTGAGACAGGATGTGGTCTTCTGTGCATCAACTTAGTCAAGTTCTGGGCCAGTGCCTCTCCTGAGTCACCCAGCTGCTTCCAGCTGCCTCTAGTCAGCCACAGAGCCATGGAAAACACATCGCTAGTCTCCTTTGACGTGTCCAGCAGCGGCTAGCTCAGCTCTTTGTATTGTAGTAGGAAAGAACATAAGGTTTACTGAGTGAGTCCAGAGGATACGGTTTCCTTCTTTATAGCCTGGCAGAGAGTGAGGCCTCCCAAGGAGAAAGTGAATCCAGAATTGCTGTGACGTAGTTTGTAGGTTCCATGTGTTTTTGTGCCTCAGGCATCAGCAGCTAAGACAGAGTGCGGCTGTTTTAGAGAGTTTGGAGGTCCTCATCAGAGATTTGAATGACTCCCCTAAATTTCTTCCTGGGAAGACCTTCCCTAATCCCCTCTTTCACACAGACGATCAAATCAGTAAGACAAGAAGGTGGCTAGAAGCTCGACGGTTCCCCCTCTAAGTTCATATGATGAAGCCCAACTGATTAGATCCTTACAGTATGACTGCATTGGACTTAGGTCCTTTATTTATTTTAAAAATTTCCCTGCCCCACATGGGTGTGAGTGTGGGTGTGTCCATGAGTGTAAACACTTATGGAGACCCAAAGGGGCATCTGATTCCCTGGAGCTGATCCTGACAGATGTGGAAGCTGGGAACTGAACTCTAGCCTCTGCAAAACCAGCTTTTAACCACTGAGCCTTCTCTCTAAGCCCTGAAAGTAGGAATTTTAAAGGGATGATTAAGATAAAACAAGGCCATCAGTGTAGATGCTAATTCAGTATGTCAGTGTCTTTGTGATGAGAGAAAATGTACTTATTTCTTTGACTTGTGGGGAACAGGTCTTCTGTTGAGGGCTGACCTCACACTCACTATGTAGCTGAGAATGACCTTGAATTTCTCATCTCCTGCTCCCTCCTTCTGAGTGCTGAGGTTACAGGCATGCACCACCACACCTGCTTCATGTGTTACTAGAGATTGAAGCCAGGGCTTCCTGCATGCTAGGCAAGCGCTTTATCAGCTGAGATACAAATGCAGTCCTGAAGATGATATTTAGATGCTGGGAGAGTGGTCTGCTCACAGAAGGCAGCATCCGAAAAGACAGGCAGAGACAGCCACCTACAAACAAAGGAGAGAGCCCCTAAGGAAGCCCATCCCGAAGGTACTTGGTCCTTCGCTTCCAGTCTTTGGGAGAAGACATATTCTATGACTTAGGGCAGGCGGACTAGCAAATGTTAGCCCCTAAATGCTTCCTCTTGTTTCCAATGTGGGAGAAAAATAATTAAAATGCCTTTGACACTAACACCTTATTTCCCACCCCTTGATGTTATAATTGTATTTCTGGGGGGCCTCTTGAAGCATGGTGGTCCCTTAGCAGTGGGTTGCCTAGGTCTGGCAGGGGAGGTGGCCTTTTAAATGACAGGTTCATACACAGCATCTGCAAAGCTTTATGGTGAAGCCAGTTCTTGGTCCACTGTTCCTCATGGGTCTCATTAGACACCAGCTCACATTTTATCATGGCCTGGAGCTAGAGCTCGGAAATAAAGGAACTGGGCCACGTTATAGCCCAGCCTCCTTGGAGAATTCTCTGGTGGTGAAGGGATACAGAAGCACATTGGTCAACACAGATGTGAGCAATCATCCCCAAATGACAGCCCCTAGTGGAGCCATGCCAGCAGGCCCTCCTGTGGGCCATTTTGTTAAAGTCAGGCATTTGAAGTCAAAATTAGATGCCAGAGGAAGAAATGATTAGCAAGAGGTCAGGGGAGTGCTTCATTCAGCATGGGACAAGCAAACGGGTTTTATGTACTTCTTTGACGAAACAGAGGGTTTTTAATTAGATTTACTTTTACTACAATGGCCACGGCTTCCCTTTGACAGGACCTGAGCAGGACAGGATGCAAAGCAAGCAGATGATTCATGGTCTTTCCAGGGCAGTGGGCATGAGGGTCCAGCAAGAGGAGGAAGTGCATACCTCACCCAGGCAAAGGCTGCTGGATTCAGCAAGACCGGAGTGAGTCAAGAGGTAAGCTGAGGAGATGAAGCCCAGAGATGTAAGGGAGATACCTTGAGGAACTTTGTCACCAGGAGAAGGAGCTACAAGTTCATCCTGTGGGTGAAAAAGAACCATCAAGGAGCTTCAGCAGGGAGTTGGCGAGATAGCTCAGAAAGTAAAATGCTTGTCCGGCAAGTATGAGGACCCAAGTTTGATCCCCAGAACCCATGTCTAAAGCAGCCATAGAAGGTACTAGACACTTTGGATCTCAGTGCTGGGAGGCAGAGACATGCGAATACCTGGGGCTCCCTGGCCAACTGGCCTAACCTACTTGACGAGCTACAAAATAGTGAAGGACACGAAAAAGCAAGGTAGACAATCCCAGAAGAATGACACTCATGGATGTCCTCTGCACCCCTACACCTACATAGATAGACAGACACACACCTATATATACAGACAGATAAACAGAAAGCCAGTCACACACCCTTATACACACATATAGACACACAGACACAACTATACAGAGAGAGGCAGGAAAAACCCAGATACACACATACACCTACACACACAAATACACACCTGCACACATGTACCTACACACCTAAATATACACACATACCTAATGGAGGATGTCCTTTTGTATGCTGTGAATATATGTTTCTCTTATTTGTTGATGAATAAAGCTGTTTCAACCAATGGACAGGCAGGATTTAGCCAGGTGGGAATCCAAACAGGGATAGAGAAAGGAAGTAGTTGGAGTCAAAGAGGTACCATGTAGCTAGTGAGAAGGCAGGACATCCGGGCATTCTCCGGTAAGATAAGGCCACATGGAAATACATAGATTAGTAATTATGGCTAGTAATAATTAAGAGAGCTAGCTAGTAAGAAGCCTGAGCCATCAGTCAAGAGTTTATAATTAATATTAGCCTCTGTGTTTTTTGGAACTAAACGACTGTGGGACGGGGTTGGACAGAAACTTCCATCTACACATACCTACACACCTACGGTACATACCCCCCCACACACACAAATACCTACACACACCCCTGTGCATACAGACAAACCTACACACACATACCTACAGAGACACACAAATACAAACACACACACAAAATCTCAAGGGGCAGATGATACAATCAGCTGGTGTTAGGCAGAAGCAACCTGGATATGAAGAAAAGCAGGCTGGAGACAGGAGCAGAAAGCACACTCAGAGCCTCACACCTACGGTAGGCCTCAAAGGAGATGACGTGGATTTCATTCCTCCTGAGTATCTTTTCATACAGCTCACCTGGAGACTGGACTCACTCAGGCTGGCCAAACACGAAGCCAGCACAAAGAGCTGCCTTAGTTCTCTGAAGAATGCGGATGCTACAGGACCAGCAAGCCCATCCTGTTTGGTTGCTATTTTTAAGAAGATGGGCCGGCTGCACTGGGTGGTAGGAAAGGATAGGCTATCAGCCTATAGGAGAAGGCAATCCCACAGACTCCAGATGCTTTTATGACATGGGAAGCAGCTGAGAGCTGGAATGACATCACATGCCTCACAGTTATGTCCATCCTACACCTGCCTGAGCCCAGGAGAGCTGCAGATGAAGTTCACAAAAAGCCATAAACTTCCTTAAGATAGCATGAGTTTGATTTTGCAGTCACTTTGTAACTCTATTGTGTTTTGCAACAGAGAATTTCATAAATGGCAATATCCTGTCACAATTATTTGATAACTGATATAAGACAGATGCACTGTACATTGTGTGGGACATCGGGGGTGGGGCGGGGGGGGGTGTGGAGGAGAAAGCTTCATGGCACCAGTCACAAGCGTTAACTGTGCTGCCGTGATCTCTGACACAGCCATCTACAGTAACGTCCCTGTTAGCATTGTTAGCCCAGCGTCTCTTCAGGCACACCCTTAGTCCGCCTCCAGAAAAGCAAGCAATTGCTTGATTTTTCTAAACGTAGTCACATTCAACATATGCATTCGAAAGGACCATGGTACAGCCTCTCTATACACCATATTTATCTCTGAAACGAGTCATTCAGTGGCCCCTCCAAGCATCTTACATGTCAGGAGCCAGGCCTGGGTATGTCAAGTCTCTAAGCATCCCTGAGACCTGCAATGAAAACTAGGCTGTGGGTGGGGTTCAGGGATGAGCACTGCAGATTTCTATTCCAGGAAATCCTGGTGCTTCCCAGAACATGGAGACTCCCCCAAAGATGTCCACCTCCTAGCCCCCAAGCATACGCTGCTACACATAGCCAAAAGGAAGTCTTTGCTGTTGTGAATTAGTCAACACAAGAACCCCTGTAAGAGCAAAGTGGAGTGGGAGGGTCAGAATTAGAGAAGAAACTGGAAAAAAATGGAGGGAAAGGAGGGGGAGAAAAAAGAGAGAAGGGGAGAGAGGAGGGACAGGGAATTCCTGTGTTTCTGACTTTCAAGGAAAGCATCAAGGGCTTGGGAAAGCAAGTGGCTTCTAGATGCTAGAGAAGGTGAAGACATGGGTTCTCCCTCGAGCCCATGAGCTCCGTGGCATGACTTCCCTATGTTAAACTTCTGCCCTCCAGAACTGGAACAGAATGATCCTGGACTAAGACACTGGGCTTGTGGTAATTGATACAGATGCAAGAGGCCATCTCATGGTCCTCTGACAGGCAAGGTATTCATTTCCCTCAAGTGCTCATGTCCAAAATGCTCTCTGTTCATAGTTTCTTCATCTCTACTAGACATCTCAGTAGTAGGCTGGGAGAGGCTGTCAGGAGATGTAGTTTGAACCAGAAATCCACGACTGCAGTTTGATAGATTTTTTAAAAATGGTATTCAAAACAAGAACAGTTGTCATGGCAACATATCATAAATATCACTTAGGCAACTCTCCGAGATGCTATCACCTAAATAATGAATTGCAGGCCACTGCCTCTGCTGTTCCCATGGGTATCTCGGACTGTATGCGGCTGCTACATCATGTTTGAGTGTAGTGCAGTAAGTAGTGTTTGCTCTCGGGCCTTTCAAATAGAGCACCCAGCTCATCCAAGGAAATGCTTTTGATCTTAAACGAGTTCTATGCTCCTAACTTAATCAAATATCCTGTGTTATCTTGAAATTGCTGGAAGGCAAGATCACAGTTCAGAGCTCTATGCATAGACGGGTGGTTTGAGATTCAAGAGGAAGATGGGGGCAGAACTGTGTTGTGGGGGTTAAGTGGGTTGACAACTGCTTTCCTTGAGATGTAGCATTTGTCATATATAACTATCACACACTTCTGTGAATAGTCCCAACTCTCAGGGGAAGTGCTGGGGATGGGAGCAAAGTTATCTTTTGTGAAGACCTGACTGTCAGCATGAATTTCCCAGTACTCCAAAGGAAGAAAAAGATACACAAATTTAAAGATTTTCCATGGAGAGAAGTGAAGGAGCCATTGCTTTTGTACAGTAAACACTGACAGTGATGAGCCAGTAGCCATGTTCCTCCTCATTTCTCTTTTGTGTGTATATGTGTCATGGGGAGCAGTATCTGTGTGCATGTGTGTGTTTGTAGTTATGTGTACACGTGCATGTCCATGTGGAAGCCAGAGATTAATATGGGATGTCCTCTTCCAATGCTCCTCATCACATTCTTTTGAGACAGGGTATGTCTCTGAACTTAGAGCTTGCTGAGTGGTTAGGGTGGCTGGCCAGCATGCTTCAAGGATTCTCCTGTCTCTGCCTCCTGGACTCCGGGATCGCACGTGTATGTCATCACACAAAGCTTCTCATGGCAGATGGGGACCTGAGACCAAGTCCTCATGCTTGTACAGCAAGCATTTAAATCACCGAGCCAGTTCCCCATGGCCCTCACCCTCTCCCTTAATCTCCCTTTCCTCTGAGAACCATGACACCGTCATCAGGTCAGAGAATGGGATCCAAGAAAGGGAAGCAAAGAGAGCATTTGCCATGAAAAAAAATTGCCACCACTCAGTTCCCAACCCATTCAGATGAGTGACTTCATATTAGCGGCCATACCGCTGGAAGCCAATCAATCAACTGCACCAAAGGGACAACAAATTTCATCTTGGAACATTCTTCAGTCACCAAAGACCATAGTTCCTAAACCCTGTTCAAGAGCAGTAGTTGCCTTTCCGCAGAGACTCACGTGCCCCCAAATCCTGGTCCTTCTCTAGACCAGTGGATTTAGCTGTGGTTTCAGATGTCAAGCTGGGGCTTCTTTCTTCAATAAGAAGTTGTTGGGTTGGCAAGATGTCCCAGTGTGTAAGAGTGCTGGCTGCCAAGCCCCATGAACTGAGTTTGTTCTCTGGAACCCACATGATAGAAGGAAAGAACTGACTCCCACACGTTGGCCTTACAGTTTCAGAGGTCTAGAGTTCACTATGGCAGAGAAGGCATGGCAACAGCCAGGAAAGCATGGTGGCAGGAGTGGAAATATACTTGATCATATTTTTTTATCTACACTCAGGAATCAGAAAGTGAACAGAAAAAGTGGGGAGAGGCCATAAAAACATCAAAGCCCAGTGACATGCTTCCTCCATCAAGGCTCCACCTCCTGAAAGTTCCATAACCTCTCCAAATGCCCTACTCACTGTAGACAATCTGTCTAATACCATGAGCCCATGGGAACACTTGTCATTCAAACCACCATAGGTGAGAAAGATCCATCATGACCTCACAGGACAGTGGCTCTCACTGGCCGTATTGCTAACTTTCAGACACTGTCCCCTCAGGTGAAGGAGCACATGGTGACTACTGCAGAAAGAGAATGCATGGCTGCTCAGTGGATTCAAAATCACCCCAGTTACAAGTATGGCACCTTTCTTCAGTGAGACAAAGTGCTGTGGAAGGGAGCAATGGGCCAGGACTACACAAAGGGGCTGCCAATAAGACCCAGAGACAGAGAAAGGGCCCCCTTGCAGCACTTCACAAGGAAACAGCTTGGAAAGCTCCATCTCTGCAAACCTTCCCAGCATCCCTCAGGACCCCTGTTTTCCCTCTTAAGTCCATTCTCATCTTGCCAAGGCTACAGTGCAACGTGGGTTTGGGTTGCTGTGTATGCAGAACTCAGCCTCAGACATCACACAGGGAATGAATAATGCCTGACATGGGTTAACAGCTCTGCCTTCACTGCTTCGAAACATAAGGTCACCCTGGGCACTGATCAGGAACAGGCAGACTGCAAGAAAGCATGAAGCTGGGACAAGTAGGCCAGCTCTGGACCTCTGCCTGGCTCCCTTTAATGAGCTGAAATGATAGCCATGTAGACCTTCAAGGGAGGTTGATGGCAGAGGGCCTTCTGTGTATATGTTTATCTTATTGGTTGTTGAATAAAATACTGCTGGCCAATGTAGAAGCAGGTTAGGTGGGACTAGGAGTCAAGGAGGATTTTGGGAAATGTAGTAAAAGGAAGTCCTGTGATACAGGCAGGAAGTGGCATAGCAGGCAGATTCATATATAAGCAAGGGCAAGAAGGAAGTTGTTCCTTCTCTCTGTTCCTCCTCTGGAGTCGCCGTGTGATCTGCCAGCAAGAGAGGGCACCAGCAGAAGGTGTCCTCAATAAGATAAGTCTTATAAAATATATAGATTTGTGAAAATTAAGACTGAGCCAGCATATAAGAAATCCTAGTCAATTGGCCAAGCAGCATTTGTACCTAATATAAGTCTTGGTGTGTTACTCGGGACCTTAATGTGGCGGTGGGTGGAATTCGGGCGGCCTGGTGGAAAGTGCCCACATGGCAGCAGGCCTCGGGCAGCTTGGAGTAAAGACTTATCGTTACAGGAGGCTAGGATTGTGAGCCACTGGGCAGGCACTCTACAGACACTGTCTGCCAACCACACCTGTTTTGCATGTGTAACTGTCCATGGCATTCTAGGGCCCTCTCTTCCATATGCTTTCTTATGCACATGTGTGGATTTCCCCTAGGATCACTGCTTGCTTTATGGCCTGCATATTTCTCATAATTCCTTAGGCACATCTTTAGCGATCAATTGGCAGTTCTCTACAGTAAGTTTTAGCAACTGAGGCATAGGCCACTGGATTTAGATGGCATCTTGTAATGAGCCACCTTCCATGGAACAGAGGGGTTTTTTTCTTCCACCTTCTTAAATTGACTGTCTTGTTTATTTTTTGTTTGTTTGTTTTTGCTGTTAAAAAAAAAACTAAATTGCCTAATTGTTTTGGGCATCTCTTTGCCACTGCTTGTCAAAAACAATTATGAGGCACATGTCAAAAACAGGTATCAGGATAAGTGGGGACACCCACAAACGATTGTGACACAGAGTGTGTCTTAGCTGGTTTTCTATTGCTGTGACAAGGCATATAGTTTGGGGCTCACAGTTGCGGAGGGTTAGCCCATCATGGCAGGAAGCGTGGCAGCAGGCAGGGAAGGTTATGGAGCAGTAGTTGAGAGCTCACATCTGGCCCACAAACACAAGAGGGGGCAGGGGTGGGGAGGAGAAAGAGAAAGCTAACTGTGATGGAGTGGGCTTTGAAGTTTGCCTTCAGCGCCACACCTCCTCCAACAAGGCCACACCTCCTAATCCTTCCCAAACAGTCCACCAACTGGGAACCAAGCATTCAAACATATGAGCCTGTGGGGGCCACTCTCATCCGAGCCACCACGGTGTGTGACTACAAATCATGGGACTGTGAGGATATCACAGAACAACTTGCTGGAATGGGGAAGGGACTCACAGGGCCAGAAAGGGGCCTTTGGAGAAAAGGCTCAGTGGATACAATTCTCGCTGTGCAAGATCAAGGGCTGGAGTCGGATCCCCAGCACCTATGTAAGAAGCCAGGCTGGCACAGCGCTCATCTGTAATCCCAGCATCCTGGAGACCAGCAGGCTGGCTACACTGGATGAACTGGCAAGCTCTGGGTTCAGTGAGAGATGCTGCCTGAGTAAATACAGTAGAGAAAGACATCTGACACCAACCTCTGGACTCTACATGTGTGTGCATATATACACACTTACACACACACACACACACACACACACACACACACACACACACGTGAACACACACACACCAAAAGAAAAAGACAGCATTTTAGTTAATCAGGGCAGTCCCAAGATCTTCTAAAACGATAGTGTCACATTCTCTTGCTGGTAGTTTAAAGTGTTTGATTTGAAAGAGAGCATATTTTGAGTCTGAATAGCACAAAAATTAAAAGCTGACTTTAAAGCCTACTGGTAGAGACCAGACAGAGGATCACCATCTATCCTCCCTAGAGAGAAACAGACCCTCAAGGCAGATTTCTGTCATCTCTCAAAGGCCTTTGGCACATGAAGATGGACTTACTTTAAAATGTCTCCATTGGAGGCCTAGAACCTCTGAGGGTTATGACATTGGCCTTAAACTCTCCCTGGGGGCTGTGGAAATTCCACACTTGATGTCCATCTTGGAAGAGTTTAGATAACTTGACCCGGTTGTCTTAAGCTGTGAAGGTGCTCTTTAAGTCCCCACAAGACACAACTGGAGTCAAAGCCTTGCTGTGGGCCCTGGAGACAGCTCCCTGAAAGAATGAGCTCACTAGCTGCCAATGTAACCTGTGGGCATTATGACGGGGGTGGCTTACCCTTCTCAATGAACAAAGGGAAGGCGTGGCAACCGACAGCTTTTGGTGAAAGTCAAGGGAACTTTCCAGCAGCTCCCTCCCAAGGAAGGCAGGAGGGAGAGGAGCAGGGCTAGCCAACTTCAGGAACTTTTCCTGAAGTGACATCATTTTGTGCCCCTGGGCATTCTCCACAGAGGGTCTGGCCCATTTTACTGCTGCTGAGAAATGACTGCCAGCACTTTCCCTGGGTAGATTCATCTCTCCTCAGGAAGAATACTGTCTAGAGGGGGACCTTGAAGTTACAGTTCTCAACAGCTGCAGCCCAGCCCCGCTCCTTCCTTGTCCTGGTGTGGCCATTCTGACTGTCCTTCAGCATAGGAAACAAAGTCCTCCTGTCCAGGCATGAATCCTGGTGAACACATCTGTCCCTGTTGGGCATCTTGAATAAGAGCCCTGGGTCTGAATCACAGTTCTGTAATTCTGCTGCCAGCTGAATACATCCCAGCAGGCCTATCTGTGCCTCAGTTTCCCCATCTATAATGACAATGATGGGGCCCCGGGAGACGAAGGTTCAGTCAGGAAAGTGTTTGCCATGAAAGCATAAGGACCAGAGTTTGTTCCCCAGAACCCACGTGAGCAGGCCAGGCAGGGTGGCACTAGGTTGCCATCCCAGTGCTGGGAAGGCAGAGGTGCACAGGTTCCTGGGTCCTCTTTCTTCTCAGCCCCACTCCTGGAAGGTGTCTGGCCTTGTCCCCTGTCTGTGTCTGTGGCTTCAGCTTGAGACTGGGGAAAAGCTAAGATGCTGCTGACTACAGCCACGGGGTACAGAGTTAAAGCCTTCTTCATAGAGGGGTCCATGGGGACAATCTTAGGTCAGTGAGGCACTGACCTGAGGAGTGTCAGTGCCTCACTGGCCCCCTGTGGATGACTAGGATGACAATGCTCACCTCCAGGACCACAGAGGGGACTGGGCAAGACAAGGCCTAATCAGAAGCCTAAGTTAAGGTTGTTGAGTCATCTTGAGGTCTGGTTGCCATCTAGTGCCGGGCAAGAGTAACTGAATCTCTGCCTTTGCAGCCATGGTACTTCTCAGCTGCACAAGGATTGGGAGACGCCACTGGAATCACCCAGCCTCAGGGCTGCCCTTTCTATAAATTCCATCGAAGGTTCCTGGTCCCAATCTCTGATTAAAGCTCTCTAGGGAAGGGCTCCTCATTACAGTTCTAAGTGTGAGGACTGGAGCCTCTGTCACAGTCTTCCTTTTACTCCACAGATCCCCAAAAGAAATTGCAACAGAAGATAAAACAGACAGGATGGGTAGCCCTGAGTTTGGGTGCATTTGCTAAAGGAATTACTGCCTCCCAGCTCACATGCTATCTTCCTTTCTTTTCAGATGCCCACAATGTTCTCTACCTGTACTGAGATCCAAGAATAGAAAGGCAGAAGAGAACACAGGCTTGGCCCCAAGAGGCAAAGCCCGCTACAAAGAAAAGCTCTGACTGGGGAGGGAAAGACTTTTGATATCACCATCAACAGAGTCCATACAGCCGAGTTACAAAAGAGAAAAAGAACAGAACATTGCCAAATGGGAGTTCATGATGCTTTAAGTCAGCTGTTCTCAACCTTCCTAATGCTGCCACTCTTTAATACAGTTTCTCATATTATGGTGACCCCCCAACTATAAAATTATTTTCATCGCTACTTTATAGCTTTAATTTTGCTGCTGTTATGAATCATAATGTAGATATCTATGTTTTCTGATGGTCTTAGGCGACCCCTGTGAAAGGGTCATTCCACCCCCAAGTAGAGAGCCTCTGCTTTAAGTCAAGTTTGTGCTAATGTGTGTGGCCCCATTCTTAGCCCTCCTCATGTGGCCTAGGGCCACATGTCACGGGATACCTTCCATCCTGAGTACCTGCTGCACAGTACCTGGGATGGCTTGGGAAACTTTAATACCAATGCCCAGGCTGCCTCCAGCAAGTAAACCCAGCCCTCTATTGTCTGGGCAATTATGTTCTGAGCTCCCTGTCACATGACTGTCCCATGGAGGATAGTCAGCCCTGTCTCTCATCTGGCTGTGATGTCAAAACTGCTGCCTCCAGTGTCAGGATGTAGAGAGCCACAAAGACCACTACCAGTGCTGAGGTGGCACAGTCCAGCCCAGGGTCCTGGAGCAAAGGGCATTTAGGGGTGATGACGGTATCTCTGTTTTATATTGTGGTTAGGATGGGGGTCATACACATGGGCCAGGATAGAACTTCCCACAGGCATTAACATCTTCCTCGTTTTTAGACATGAACCCCAGAGGAAGGAAGAGGGGACACTGAGTGCTAACAGAGGTGGAGTCTTTCTCTTGTGGTTAATTCTATTGAGCAGTCAAGGCTGGGGACCAGACCACCATGGTATCCTAAGGAGACAGAGTTTTAATCCTGACTCATGGAGTGTGATCGACCCCGAGGTCGGGCTGGCTATCTGCACATTGATCCCAGAAGTTCTTATCTGAGCTGTTTGAGAAATGCAGCCACAGGCTTACTGTCTAGACACCAGCCATCACTCTTTCTGTAAGCCCATGTCCCGGTCACAAAGGGAGTTCACTGGCCACATTGCTTGACCTTCACACAGAATGTGAAGAATGTAGGACGGGTGTCCATCCTCACTTCTAGTTGAAGAGCCTAGATATGCCAGAGGGACCCACAGAGCTAAGTGTGTCACAGTCAAAGGCCTGGAGACGGCTAGAACCAGACTCCCCAACTAAGCCACAGATGCTATAGTCCCAGTTCCTTTACTTTCGGGGCATGGGAAGCCCTACTTGGACAGCCCTGGAAGATGGGGTCCTACTCAGGATAAGAAATTAGCTGTTGAGATCATTATGAACTTACATTTTCTTTAAAAGTCCCTTTTATGTCAGAAGTTCTGCAGACTGGTTTAGTGCGTAAATCCTGGTGACTCTGGAGAGATGGGGGCATTGCAGTTACAGAGTCAAAGTTGTATTGAGATATTTTCAGTTCCATACTAAGCATTGTTCAGAAACCTCTGCATCTAACCTGACACATTTGTAAGAGGTAAGTTTTATTTAAATGATTCCTTCAACTCTGTGGACCACTAGTTTCCAGCAACCTAAAGTTAAGAACATCATCCTGTAATGTCTGAAGCCTAGGCAGAGATTGCTCTGCTCTGCTGTAACCTGCCTCTTTGATGTTCTCGCCCGTGTATTTGGAAATGCAATCATTTAGGACATTCTTTTTTTTTTTTTTTGCCTTGTGAATATAAAAGTTCATGTAACCTCTTCCACAATGGGACATGCCATTCAAAGCAACCTGAGTCTGTGTTCCCATGCTGCAGTCACTGGTATTTGGCTCTGCACAAGCTGGCTATTATTCCCTTTGGAATAAGAAGTGTATTTGTGTCAACACAGTTGGGCTCACTGCCATGGCACAGGTGTTCACCCACAGGTAACCCCTGGTAGGTGGCACAGGGCTAGCTACTCTCCCTTTCTATGAAGGGAACCTAAACAAGTTTACCAGTACAGCTTGTGAAGGGGGGCACCAGGGTCCCCGATGGACACCTTTGGTCATCTTGTCTGGGCATTAGCAGCCCTCCTTCTCTGGGTAACACAGAAGAGACCCCTGAGCGTTCTGAACCAACAACTCCTACCAGGCAGGTTATGCCCTTAGATTCCAGCTCTTACCACGTTTAAAAGTCACAGAGATGATTAAGATTTGCCCTAACTTCAGCCTGCCCTCAGAAATTTCTCCAAGGTCTGTTTGTGAACTGCTTTGTCAAATCCAGTGTCATCCTGACCCTGGGGAGTCGGGTGAGCAATAGCTGACCACACTCTCTGTTTAACAGACATTCACCAAAAGACATTCACCTGTCAGACCACTGGACTCCTGTAGGAACCCTGTTAGGCTGATAAGTCAGAATGGCCATGAGCCCCAGTGTGCTCAGTAGGTAATCATCTATCAACCCCACCCCACTCACTTATTTTTTCCAAGACAGGGTGTCTGTGTAACTTTGGAGCCTGTCCCGGAACTCGCTCTGTTGACCAGGCTGGCCTTGAGCTCACAGAGATCTGCCTGCCTCTGTCTCCTGGGTGCTGGGATTAAAGGCATGCGCCTGGCTTTCTTTTTTTTTTCTCACCCCCATTTTTTATCTATACCTTCCTCATGCCCACAATGTCTTTCACTCTAGTCCCATGTCTTTTCCAATTATTGTGTGTCTCTATTCCCCTCACAGTTATTCTAAGTCTAGTCTGCCCATGCTTTAGCACGTGTTCTTAGTAATTGCAGCAACAGACATAGCCTCACAAATACTGCCACCCTCCTCCCCTGCTCCCACTCCCGCCTCCTCTCCCCTACTCCCTAGTACAGCAAAGGAATGCATAAGCTCTGCATTAGCTTCCCAGACATACTGGTTTCCTTGTGCTCCCAGCCCTCTAGTGTGAGGGATCTATGGGGTCTGGGTGAGGGCACTTGTAATTCAGACATACTACAGGATCAGTAACTTCAGACAAGAATTCTTTAGAGCAAAAATCCTCCAAGACCACATTTGCAGAGCCTGAGAAACAAAACTAACAAGCTTCTAAGAAGCTGTTAATCTGGCCAGGCTACAGGGTGAGCTCTGGCTACTTTCCCACCTGGCCCCAGGAAATATTCAAAGGTAGGAAAAGAGTGCCCAGCTGGGGACTCATTGAAAAATCAGACCCATAGAACACTTGGTATTTGAAAAGAATTAAGACCTGGTCTGAGCCAAGCATTGGTGGCACATGCCTTTAATCCCAGTGCTCAGAAGCAGAGGCAAGCAGATCTCTGAGTTGGAGGCCCAGCCTGGTCTGCAAAGTGAGTTCCAGCCAGCCATGTCTTGAAAAACCAAACCAAACAAAAACAAACAAAAAATGACAACCAAAAGCAAAACCCTAGTCTTTTGGATAGACTCTTTGTGGAAAGAGTTTGCAGTTCCTTAAAAAGTTAAGTGCGGACTGGGCCTGTCAACAGCCAATCAAGAATTATGAAGACTCATGGGACTCTACCCTTCCTTGATGTAACTGATGGATTCTGGGGGATGATCAGTCATTGCCTTCGTTCGATTGCCAAAATGGTGAGCCCACCAGGCTCCAGTGGATGGTTCCAAACCTATGGCCACTCAGGATCGTGGTTAAAATTACAGGATTACAAAACAACACACAAAAGCTTGTGGGAAGGGACCTGGAAGAGAGGAGGGAGACAAGATAAGGCATTGGTAAGAGTAAAAAGGATACACTATACGTTATCAACAAACAAAACCAATCAATGGAAACACTTTTAATCTCTAAAAAAATTTAAAGGAAATACACAAGATTGAAAAAAAATCAAACAAACAAGTGAAGCACACATTTATCCTATTATACAGCACTTCTGTTCCTATTTATCTACCCAAGAAAAATGAAAGCATTCAGCCACAAATGCACTCCAAGAAGATTGCCTCACCAACACTGTTCAAAAAGTGGAACCAACTCAGAGGCTGTAAGTGACAATCAGATAAACACAATGGAGACCATGGAAAATTACCTACCACTGAAAAGGAACATACATTCAACAACATGGAGCCCCTTCCAACAACAACAAGACTCAAAAAAAAAAAACCCACAAACAAATAAAAACAAAACAGTGCTACAGGAAGGTAGCCAGATACGAAAGACTACATATGATTTCATTTCTATGGAATGTCTAGGATGGCAAGACTACTATGACAACAAAAGCAGACCATTACTTGCCTAGGTCAGGAGAAGGAAACGTCTGCATCTTAGGTGGGATGAAGGTTTTAAGCCCGGATTGTGAAAATGGGCACACAGTCGAATGAATTTACTAAGTAGTTGACTGAACCACAAACTTTAAACGGGTAAGCATTTTTAACCTTAAGGAATTAACTTACATAAAGTAGAACACAATACAAGAGGCAACTGGCCACAGAGTCAGAGAGCTCACATTTCACCTGCAAGAGGTAGGGGAGGGCAGGAGTGGGGCAGAGGGAGGGAAGGAACTCACCAAGAATAGATCCACACACAAAGTCTAGTCTTGGTTTAATTCATCTTGGAGGGGTGTGTGTGTGTGTGTGTGTGTGTGTGTGTGTGTGTGTGTGTGTGTGAGAGAGAGAGAGAGAGAGAGAGAGAGATTTATCCATCTTTACAAAAATAATTCAACACCTGAATTTGGAAAACAAAATTAAGTTCCTAACATGATAGGCCAAAATAGAAACAAACAACTTTATAGCTACTGGACAAAGACATTGGAAAGATCTTAAAAACAGAAATAAAAAGAACCCATGGAAACACATTGCTCAGCTCACTGCTCAGGAGCCACTGTGCCAATCGGTGCCTCCTTGTGATGATGTATGATTTATAATTTATTAAAGCTTGCCTGAGGATTCGGAAAGCAAAGCCAGCCTCAAGCCATAGAGATCAGGCAGTGGGGGTGCACCCCTTTAATCTCAGCATCCATAGAGTTAAGTGGTACACACCCTTAATCCCAGGACTCAGGGTTAAGAGGTAGATGGATCTCTTGTTAGTTCAAGGCCACACTGTCCACATGAAGTTGATCCAGTCCTAAAAGAAACAGCTCACACAAAGGTGATCTCTGCACTTGGGATCACACACCTTTAATCCCAGCACTAATGAGGTGGAGACAGGAGTGATATGGCTGGGCAAAGAAAGGAATATAAGGAGGAGGAGACAGGAATTCAGAGCCTTTCGCCTCTGAGGATTCCTGGGGACAGGATTGCCATTTCAGCTGGGTAGAGGTAAGATCTACTGGCTTGGCTGCTCTGTTTCTCTGATCTTCATCTAGAAGCTTGAACCCCAATACCTGTCTGTGGGTCTTTTAGTTACTGTGCTACACCTCTTCACACCATCCTTAACCCCAGATCTTCTTGGTCAGTGTTGACAGAAAGACCACCTAACCTCTCAGTGTTCCAAGTTCTCCTTTCCTTCCTTCCTGTATTCTTTATTCTTCTTCCTATATCTCAACTTTCCTCTCCTCTTCTGTTACCGTTACCCGTATAGTTCTGTGTCTTCTGTGGGGGGGGGGTGGCAGTTACTAGATCATCCTCATCATTAAATGCTTCTCAATGCATTCCTTTTTCCATCCTTGCCCTATGCATCTGTCTGGGTATATGTAGGGTGGTATTCCCGAGTCTCCTAGTAGGGTCTTGTTACTCTCCCCCTCCCTCCCTCCCTCCCTCTCCTCCTCCCTCCCCTCCCTCCCTCCCTCTCTCTCTCTCTCTCTCTCTCTCTCTCTCACTCTCTCTCTCTCTCTCTCCCCCTCTCTCTCTCTGCACTGTTATATCTACAGATCCCTCTGCATGGCACTGCCCACCAGACACCTCCACTTGGATGCTATATGAGCTTCTCAGGTCCACATGACTAGCCTTGACTTATGTTCTCTCTCTCAAACCTGCTTCTGCATGTGCTCCCCACCACAGAAACTGAGGTACTGCCCCATCCTTGTTGCCACTCTTCATCTATATGTAATCAGTCATCAAATCCTAGCATTTCTTTTCCCCAGGCAGTATGGTTTGACTCTGATTTATCTCCCACAGGTTCACACACCTGAACACTCTGCATCCCCAGCTGGTGGTGCTGGCTTAGGAGTTTGTAGAAGCCTGGTGCTGTGGAGGCTAATGGGGAGAGGTAGGTCAGTCACTAGGGGCTAACTTCCAAAGGGCATACCTTTTCTGGCTGCAGGCTTCTCACTGATCCATGAGTTCCCGCCACAACTCCTACCACCATGAATTCCCCACCATGAAAGACTGAAGCTCACCAGAAACCAGACATCAAAATGAATTCTGTAGGTGGAATTTACCCGTTCCAGGAGCTGCTTCCAAATCACCCTACGCAGAGGCTTATATTAATTATAAATGCTCCGTCAATAGCTCAGGCTTATTATTAATTAGTGCTTACATATTAAGTTAACCCATCTTCCTTATTTATGCTCTGTCCTGTGGCATTATCTTTATTAGCAAGGCACATTCATGTCCTGCTCCCTCTGCATCTGGCTGGTGACTCCAGACTCAACCCTTCTTGATCCCATCATTCTCAGTTTGGTTTTCCCACCTAACTTTATCCTGTTTAGCTATTGGCTAGGCAGCTTGTTTATTAAACCAATCATAGCAATATATATTCACATAATGTACAGAAGGATTATTCCACAGCAGAATTCTTCCTCCCTTAAAGTCACTTTTGTCATGTAACTGGTAACAGTGATGAGAGAAGTGACTACATCAGGCCTCCTGTCCATCTCCACAGTCACTGCCCTAAGCCAGAGTCCTGCCATCTTCCTTCTAGATAACTGCAACAGCTTCGTGACTGCTCCCCCTGGAGCCCCCTCCTCCCATAATTCATTCTCCACACTGAAGCCAAGGATTTCTGATATGCTAATCTGACCACCTCATTTCCATGCTTACAATATTTTAATGGCTCCTCACTGCCTAGGGTGACGTTCTTTATCCTGGATTATAAGGTCATTCGTAATGAAACATGGATGAAACAGAATCTACTAGGTGTGTACACTGCTCCTCCCCTGTGAGTCGACCTGCTGCCCTCTGCACACTCGTGTGCATTCTAATTGAGATCAGTACATAAGTGTTGTGACTGCTCAGGGCTGTGAGGGGCCCCGGAAGTGGAATCTGGGAACATCTGACTTAACAAGTTGCTGAAGAATTCAGAGACTGGCTCCCGTTCCCCACAAGGCAGTGGAATCTGGCCTGTGGCTTTAGTTGCCCAGTAAATATGAACAGCGTTGTCACAGTGGGACCACGGCCTAGGAACTATGCCTAAAAGAAGCATCACTCTGATAGGAGCCCATAGGTACCAAAGACAAAATCAAAGCCACTGCCTGGAAGGCTCTTACAGTTACTTCAGATGCAAGAGAAGGCAACACGTGGATCCAAAGTGCTCATAAATGTAGTACTTATATCTATATAGTTACCCTGTCCTTTGGAAAAAATGCAAGTTCCCCTTCTCGGGCATGTATGCTGACAAATTTTAGCTATACTCCCTCTTCTTAACCTTCCAATCCTTGGCATATGTGCTTCACTAGTAGAGAAACTGAGGCTCGGGCAGGTTAAGTAACAAGCACACACCACGAATCAGTGGTCAAGGCAGGAAACAAACTTGGTCTTGCCTGGTACCAAACCTGGGCAGGTGACCACTGAGTAACTACAACTCTTTAGAGAGGAAGCAGGCTGGAGCTGGAGAATGGCTCAGTGGTTAACAGTACTGGCTGCTCTTCCAGAGGACCCGGGTTTTGTTTCCAGCACCCACATGGCAACTGAATGATCTGTAACACCAGTTCCAGGGGATCCAATGTTCTTTTGTGGCCTCTGGAATACTGCATACATGGGGTACACAGACGTTCATGCAGGCAAACACACACACACACACACACACACACACACACACACACACACACACACTAAAAATATCTAATAGAATAAAGAAAAATGAAGCTGGTGTCTCAGGATTTCATGGAAGCAGAGTTTGAGAAATACTGGCTTACGTAATAGAGTACCTTTTGGAGACCATCTGGAGGCTTGAGAACATGACCAGGTGATGAATATGGAAAGCGGCATTCTTGACTGGCTAATATAATTTATGACTATCATGGTGAACTGAAAAGAAGTGATTCTTCTGCTGGCCTTGAAGCAACAGCCAGCCTGGTTGCAAAGGGTCTCTGGAGAGGGTGCCCTGTGGTGAGGTGCCGTAGCGTGCTCTTGGAGAGCGCCCTCTGCTGGCAGGAAGCGGTAAACAGAAACCTCCGCCCCTACAGTCAACTAGGTCAGTACTGCCAGGCTGAAGGAGACAGTTTGGGAGCAGAGTCTTCCCCATTCAACCCCTAATCACAGCCCAATGAAACCCTGCCTGCACATCCTTAGAAAGCATCAGATGATGGCTATGTCGTTTTAATCTACCAAGCCTGTTAAGTTTGTCAGGCACAAGGGAAAATTAACATAGGCTGACGAACACTGGGCCAGATCTGTGAATCGTGGCGTAATGAACATTTATGTACACTTAAATACATCCCAGAAATCCAAGGGCTATTATTATACCTGTAGGAAAAGGAATTAGAAAACTATTGTCTAGCGTGGCACAATGAGTCTGCTGCATAACATGTAATTAACTTCAGCCGACTTCATTCTGGGATGCTTTACAAGGTTCCCCACACACCACTTCCAGCAGATGTGGACACTGGCAATCAGATCAGAACAAGCTGCAACCACACTTTAGTCCTCTAATTTGTTAATAAACTCATCCATTTCACATCTCAAATGATCACACTACTGATTTATAACATAATTATGCTGGCCATGTATTTAGTGGTAGGAAATGGCCCATAGCATTTCCTTTAGATTGGTGATAGGTGCCCTTTGATGAGATGGTTGGTGAGGTGCAGCCACGGAGAAGACTGTGGAGGTTGGGAGAAAACCAAAGTTCTGGTACTCACAGGACTCTAGAGACAGAAGGGGATATTCCCCACACAGACCCACACGGAGAAGCTACCACAGGAGAACGGAGGTAAGAAGAAAGCATGACCACCATGTGTATTCTGACTTCCCTAGATTAGGAAGGCAAGGCAAGCAGGAAAGTGTGTGGCTGGCTGGTTTGATCACTGTACCAGCCTTGGACTGGAGGAGTGGTCCCCAGCTGCTCCTGGCACTGGGCTGGGTCAGGCCGAGGAATATTGTCCCCAGGTCATATGGGCAGGCAGGGAAGGTGACTCTGGATGACCAGGTACATAAAGCTGTGCTCTGTGTCATCTTTAAGAACAGGCAATCCCTAACAGGGACACTGCCTCCCAGGCAAGTGTCAGAGCATCATCACCATGTACAGCAACTGGAATACTGTCTGTCATTCAAAGGAAATGCATTGCAAGCTCCCAGACAGAACAAAGGTAGGCTGGCTGCATTTTAAATACCTTCATCTCACTTCTCACTTTAAAAATCCATAGAAATGGCACAGGTCAGTGGTAGAGTGCTCCCCTGGCAAGCACAAGGCCCTAGGTTCAATCCCCAGTAACACACACACACACACACACACACACACACACACACACACACACACACCACACCTATAAAGATAATCAGATGAGCATAGCGCAAACCTGAGATTAGCTTGAAGATAAAATTCCTAGCATGGTCTTAACTGTGTGATGGGCTAAGACAAAACACTGTGTCATTTAAAGGTACAAAAAGAAATAAAAAGATAATTTTGATTCTTTGCAATTCCTTCCTGCCAGTTGTTCTCTCTCCAAGGTCTGTGCCCCTTTCTCTCCCAGCCAACCTCCCCCGATGGCTGCTCTCTGAGTACTTCTAGCTGCAGGTGGTCACTCTGTGGGTCATAGGTAGGCAGAGAAGTGGTTGGGCACTGTTGTCTGGGGTCTGGGGCCTCCCCACCCAAGAGCAGAAGGAATTGAATGATCGTAGTCTTGCCTGTAGAGGACGGCTCTACATTAGTCAAAGAGCCACCCTTTGACCCGATAACCAGCTTAGTTAGAGAAAATCAAATGATTGCTGGAACAGAATAGGAGCTAAGTTCGTTCTGCAGTAACGAGAATTCATTATCATTGGTGTTTACTGCAGGCCTACAGTAGTGCTGGTCATGAATGCATCCTTGGAAGGAACATTCCAGGGTGCCTTCCACTGTATAGTCAGGGCTAAGTCCTAGGGCCTGTTTTTCCACCCCTGGGCTGTGTGGCTTGTCAGAACTTGACTAAAAACCTCTGCAAACTGACCAAAGTCTATTAATTGCTATTGTTAATCTACCTACGAATCATCTATCTGTCCTTCATCTGTTTGCCATCTATCTAGCATCTGTGTGTCTATTATCTGTCCCCTGTCCACCTGTCTTGCTACCCTCTATGTATCGTCTATCATTTCTTCATCCATTTATGCACCGTGTGTCTATGGATCAATCTATTTTTCAGCCTGTCCTATAGACGGTCTGTTTAGAACAAAGATCTAGAAGCTGCCAGTCCACAAGGGACACAGAGAGGGGCCAACCTCTGCTGCAGTATTCTCCTGCGTGTCTGCAAATGTTTAACCTCCGCAGCACACGATTCACTTTTAAAAGAACCAGAACCCCCATTCCCCCAAACAACAGACACTCCACAGCCTGGGCCCTCACCAGCTCCTGCCTACTGATGGAATGCAAATGAAGTGAATAATTAGCATTAGTAATTGGAAACGAGAGGGAGATACCCAGGCCCTCTCCCAGAAATGCTATTTCCATACTGAGCAGCAGAAAAAAAAATTGTTCACAAATTACTTCCCACCTAGTCTATCAGCATCTCATTTCTGACCCGGTACGTAGGCATTTATTTATTTATTTATTTATTTATTTATTTATTTATTTATTTATTTATGCGGCACACCGTATCCAGCAGTCTACTGATTGCTACCTGGTGATGACTTTCTTTGATGAAGACAAAGACTTTTCCTTGTCACTCCATATGCCCTCATTAGCATATCCCCTAGTTTCCCCAACCACCAAGAACTGCTGTTGTCCCTACCTTGTTGATCTATAAATGCCTTTCTTCCTGTGTGAGCACTCAGCAAGTCTCTCCTGAAGGGTCTAGTGTCTGTCCAGGAGTCCAAATACCATCACTGAGCCTACTGCCACCCACCCTTGATCCTGGCCCTGCAAACTTGCCCATCCATTGCCACGCAGCCCATTCAACAGGCCCCGTGTTATCCTAAACATTCCATCCTCAATTCACAGCCTGCTCCCCGGCTGACTCACAAGCTGAGTGAGATCCTAGGTCAGGGTCAGCACACAGAACTGGCCCAGTGGGGGAATCAGAATACTACCAAGAGAATATAGTCTTGACTGTGGAGCCAATCAAGTTATTTGGTACTTGTTTTCCCTGAGCCCGTGTCTCTATCTATAAATGCATTTGTCTAGTGTCTATCTCAACTGCTTTAGGGTAAGCAGTGTCCAATCCTGGGCACAGGGCTCAGGCTGTCAGTGTCCACTGCATGAACATGGGAACCTGAGCTCAGACCCCCAGGACCCACATTAAAAAGCCTGATGTATCCGCATGTGCCTATAACCCCAGCTCTGTAGAGACAGGGACAATAGGATCCCTGGATCTTCCTAGTCCAGCAGCCTCATCAAATCCATGAGCTCCAGGGTCAGTGTGAAGCCCTGTGTCAAGAACTATGATGGAGAAGCAATTGAGGAAGACATCAAACACTGACCTGTCCACACGAACGTACGCATCACACGCATGAACACTACATACGCACACCATACATTTCCCCCCACCCCCGAAAAAAAAAACTAAAAAAAAAAAAAAAAATGCTAGGACTCCCAATTTTGTATAAATAAAATCTCTCCTAAAGTAGTTGACTATACATCAGTATTTCTTTCAAGTGTAAACAGAAGATGTGAACGTGTCGGGCTCAATGCCTTTGTACAGTCTACAACCAAAACAAAGGGGTGAGCTGGCCAGGCTCACTGTGAGGGTATTGATGAGAAGAAACAAGGACAGCAGTGAATGGCTGGCTGCACAGAGAGCCACCCCAAGCTGTGACGCAGCTGGGTATAAAATCAGTGCACTGTGTCAACCTGTGGGTACCACAAAACAAGATTTTAATTTTTAAAAGAGCTATTTCAGAAAAACGAAAAAACTGAAAGTGCCTGTATTTCAGTGGAGAAGCCATTATATACAGTATAAAGAAATCAAACATAAGTGACAATTTTAAAGATTTATTGCAAAATTCAATTCCAGGTATTGAATGTACTTCAGGCTTGCAATTACTTTTCTGTCACTGTGTAACTGAGTAATTTTGACTGCTCATTATACAGTCTTCAAAGGAAAGTTACTGGGTGGCCAGCACTCTTAGGTTTTTGGTTGACCTGGCCACTCACTACCTTAAGGGGAGGGGGCTTGTTTTCTATTCCAATTTGCCTAAAAGTATTCTTATGCATCCCAAGGAGGAAAAGGACCAGGGATCAGCAGCCTGACACTGATTCCTCTGAAGCAGAAATCGTAACCAAGTTCACAGGACCTGATGTGCATAAAATGTGGCCCCCAAAACCATGCAAGACTAACGGCTTGTTAACATAATTACCCCAGGGGAATTTTACACATCCATCTCTGCGTGTTAAAGTAAGACTAGGTAGGTATATTTTCCATTTCAATTGCATCTCTTCTTCCTGTGACATTAAATTCCCAAATATTAAAAGATGATTTGGTGACAAGGTTCTGTTCTTTCCAAGTCAGATAGTAATAACGTACCTGTGTAATAATGAGCCATGGCAGAGTCTCAGCATCTTATGTGGGGGGTCCCAGCACCCCATGTGGTGAGTCTAAGCACCCCACATGGCAGACTCTCAGCACCCTACACACTTTCAATAAGCAAAGGTTGTTGTTGAGAATATGAAATGCTGTTTCCTAGGAAGCCCAAAGCTGAAAAGATGGCTCAGGAGTTAAGAATGTGTACTGATCTTACAGAATGTCACATTCAGTTCCCAGCCACATCAGGTGGATCGCAACTGCCTAATGCCATCTCCATTCTTCTGTCCTCTGCAGGCACGGAGTGTGGACACACACACACACACACACACACACACACACACACACACACACACACACACCTTCAAACAAGAAGATAAGGTCTGCATGTTTATATCTAATAGTGAGTACACGGATGACACATTTAAGTGGGCATTGAGTGAATGCATTGACTACTTTTACTTCAAAATGTCTTCTGCTGAAACATGGCTTTCAGATGTTTGGACCGAGATTATGAAGAATAATAAAATAAACACTGACATAGTCACTATTTGAGAAACTAAGTCACTGTACCATAGACACAACACCATTTACAACAGCCAAGTTACAGGATCAGCCTAAGTGTCCATCAGTGGACAGATAGAAAAAGGAAATGTGAATATATATATATATATATTCACATATATATATATATATATATATATATGGCATCTATCTGTCACTTCAAAAGAATGGAATTATGTCATTTGCTAGAAAATGGGCACAACTGGAGATCATCACATTAACACGCCAAACTCAGAAGGATAATAAACTCTGTCTAATTTGTGGGCCTAGATTATTTTCACAGATACACACAGCGTTTACATGTGTGGAAGGAAGACACTGAGAGAAAGAACCATTTGGAGAAAGAATGGAGCAGAGGAGGCAAAGGAAGATGGACAGGTGAATACGATCAAAATATATGATGCACTTGAAAGATATTTTCTTTATAAAGCGCAATACCATATACCACAGATTTATTAATATGTGCCAGCAAAGAAAATTTCAAAGACACAGACTTGGCCACCACTTTACCGCTAGAAGTCCACTCCTCCCGTGTTTACTTGCTATTGCTCTAAGGAACACCACGACTGAAGGGGAGGAAAGGGCTTATTTCATCTTACAGCTTACAGTCCATCATGAAGGGAAGGCGGGGTAGGAACTCAGGCAAGAATCCAGAGGCAGGAACTGAAGCAGAGACCAGAAGGAGTACTGCTCAGTGGCTTGCTCCCCATGGCTGGTTCAGCCTGCTTTCTCATAACTGAGGATCACCAGCCCAGGGATGGTGCTGCCTACCAAGAGCTGGGCCCTTCCACATCAATCACCAATCATGAAAATGCAATGAAGACTCTCCTATAGGCCAATCTAATGGGGGCATTTTCTCATTGAGGCGCCTCTTCCCAGATTAACTCTAGCTTGTGTCAACTTGATTAAAAAAAAAAATGACAACAACAACAAACACTCCAAAAAACCTAACCGATGCAATCCCACAAGTCCTTTCTGAAGGAGAGACCCATCCAACAAGAAGCCTAGGGCAACAGGGCTGCAGTCTTCATATGGAGTGTGGCTGTAAGTTTAAGTCACACAACACCACACCTCAATTCACACCCACTGCATACATTCTCTTCCTCTTTAATATGTTTTGTTCAATCCATCTGACTTGACCTGGCATCAGTTTCTGCTTTTCCCCTCAAATGTAGACTGAGATCCTCAGAAGCATTCTGACAAATACTAAAGTCTCTTTGCTTTCCCCTTCAGGGAAAAAAAAAATCTCAACGAGCATAAAATTTTTCAGGAGAAGCCTGCTTCCCAGTGAACAGCTTGAGCCTTAAGAGGAATCTTTTGACATAAAAATAAAGAAATAAGTGAGTTTCTTGCCTCAAGCTGTTACGACAAAACTTCCATCCTGGAAAACGAAAACATGCAAGTCTTTCCTCTTTAAGGCTTGTGTTGGCATGCTTGTGAATTATCACTCCCTCCTGTTTTGTTGTATTTTCTTGGCACTCCTTGAATCACTATTGCTGGCAGTAAGACTCAAACTATTTAAAAATTGATGTATTATCTCTCATTAGAGTCAGAGCAGCCCTGGAGTGGCTGAAACTTGAGCAGGATAAGAAGCAACACATGAGGAATTTGTAACCAAGCAAGGCTCCATAGCAACGCAAAATTGATGCCGATTATAATTGTAAGACATTTATTTGGGGCTTTTTTTTTTTTAATCCTGAAGAAAAGTTCAACATGGAAGAAGCTGTCTCTGAACCTTAAGGCATATAAGTTGGTAACAGGTAAAAAACCTGTTCACGATAGCTTTACTGGCTCAAAAGTAAAGACCTATCCCAGCTGGGGGCTGAAAGGGAGAGAGATCTTTGCTTCAGAAATTCTAACCAAGTCAGACCATCAGCTAAGCCCAGATTGAGTTCTGCACGACAGCAGGATGCCATTAAAAGTGTCAACTCTATTTCTTATATTTTGGTTTCCAGACTAGCCTACAATATCTTGCTTAACCCACATGTATGCAAATGGTGGCTCTAATGATCAGATTTCCAGCACATCTGTCTGCCTTGTTCTGCAGATGACATGGTCTGAATTTTAAGGTGAGGTGCCTAGAACACATTGTCCCTGTATCCAGAAGTCAGATGGGGCAGCTGGAGTGGTCCTCCAACTTACTTTCTAAAATCTAACTGTGAGTAGTCATGTCCCAAGTCACCCCGAGAAAGCTTGTCATAAAAGGGGTCTGAGAGAGTCTCTGATCAAGTTAAAATAGGAATCACTACAAACTCTCTCTACCTTAGTAATTTCTGGTTCATATTGCTTATTAATTCTTAGAAACGCTACAGTAGAGGAGATGCTAGGCTTATTTCTTTATCATATTCATCTCATCTTTATTCATATGATTTTTTAAAGAAAATGTCATACATGTGTACTGCGTCTACATCCTCCATCCATCCCTCCTCCTTCCAATCTCCCCTGCACACATTCATGACCTCCTCTTTATTATGGTCACATATGTAAATTTATGTATATACATATACAACCTACTGAGTCCATTCAGTGCGTATAGAAAATCTCAAAAAGGGTTCCGAAGGATTTTAAGAGCCAGAGGCCCACATGCCTCTGGGAGAGAGCGCCCCCTAAGACATGTCAGGGAAAATGTACCCAGAACTGTCAACAATATGGTTGCCTGAAAGAGACCTCCTTAGTAGTAATGCCAGGTGACATGCCAGTGTGGACGGGGTAGATTCCACAAGGCTGTACCCCCAGAAGAAGAGTTACAGGTGGTCAGCGGCTACAGAAAGAGGGAAAAATAAGGCTCTAAAAATGCAGTGTTTCCCAGAGATATTTGACTACGGAACCTTTTTACCTACAGATCTACAATGCCAGGACTCCAGGAGCAAAGGCCAGAGGATGAGGAATTCAAAGTCATTCTCAGCAACCAGGGAGTTCAAAGCCAGTGAAGGCAACACGAGACCATGTATCAAAACAATAAAACAACAAGCCCTAATGGAAGTTGCAAGTTTGTAGGGGCTGATGTTCTGTGGAAGGCAGTCTGTGAAGTCCTGCCTTAATGCAGGCTAGCCCAGAGCAAGCTGGACTGTTGTGTCTTACAATCCACTGCTCTTTACAGTCACTTAAAGTACTGTGGCCCCCGACTGATACTTCAGCTCCTTGCAGGCAGGCTCTGATTTCTCTGGCACTCAGGTGGCCCCACAGTAGGACACTGGGAAGTTCCCAACTGGTTTGTCTTTGCCTCATTTCAGATAATTTTTAACGTATTCTTTGAGAATTTCAGACAATGTAGCTTGATCGTATTCACCTTCCACACAGTTCTTAGAAGGGGCAGATCAACTCTGTTCCTGAGGGAGTGAGCTTGGGCCCAGGCTGCCTGCTGCTGAGTAGTGTTGCCTGGATGTGACAGGGAAAGCATACCCATGATGGATACTTCTGGGACACAGAATTCCAAAACAGCTTTACACTCTGCTTATGCTTTGTAAGAATGTGCTCTCTCTCTCTCTCTCTCTCTCTCTCTCTCTCTCTCTCTCTCTCTCTCATGCGTGTATGTGTGTGAGAGAGAATATTGTGTGAGAGTGTAAAAGAGTGTGTATGAGAGTGTGTGAGAGTGTGTGAAAGGGTGTGTGAGAGTGTGTGAGTGTGTGAGAGCGCATGTATGTGTGTGGGAGGGTACATGAGAGAGAGTGTATGTGTGTAAGAGAGAGGTATATGAGGGTGTGGGTGTGTGTGTGAGAGAGAGAGTGTGTGTCAAAGGTAATAAGGGTGTGTGAGAGAGAGGGTATTTGAGAGAGTGTGTGAATGGGTATGAGAAAGTGTTTATGAGAGTATGTCTGTGTAAGAAAGTGTGTGTCCAAGTATGTGTGGGAGTTATACGTTTGAGTGTGTGTGTGAAAGATTGTGTAAGAGTGTGTGAGTGTGTTTGCATACGTGTGAGAGAGATAATGTGTGTGAGAGGGAGTATGCATGCATGTATATGTAGGGTTCAGAGGTCACCTCAGGTATTGATCCTCAGGAGTCACCTTCCTTCTTTTTTTTTTTTTTTTTTTTTTTTTTTTTTTTTTTTTTTTTTTTGAGGCAGGGTCTCTCAGTAGCATAGATCTCACCATATAGGCTGGTTTAGCTGGCCAGAGAGCCCCAGGTGTTCACGTGTCTCTGCCTTCCCACCATCGGGGTACAAACAAGTGCTGTTTTACTCATGCCTTTTATGCAGGTTCTGGGGATTAAACTTAGGGCTTCATGCTTATGGGGCAAGCACTTTGCCAACTGAGCCACCTCCATATCCTAAAATGTTTGATTTTTCAAAACTGACAGTACGGCTTGGATTTTCTATGCACAATATGTTATTTTAAACATGTATTGAACATATATCACACGATTACTATTTAGCATGCATTGTATCATAGGGTTAACACACTTGTGGTAAGAAGCCTTTACATAGGCTCACTGCAATTCTCAAACATAATGCATTGCTAACCATTGCTACCACATTACGTAAGATCACTTGAGCTTATTCATCCCATTGAAATTTTATGTTTGTTGCCCACAGACCCCCCTCCCCAGCCTCCACATCATCTTTGCTGTTAATGATGGTTTCTTCTTTCTTTGACTTCTTGAGTGGAATTATTGTATGCATCTGATGCCTGCTGTCTGCCTTGCTTGTTTCTCAGTTTCTCTCCATTTCTTTGCCCTGCTCATTTCATTTCCCTGGTCATTCTCAGTCCTGCTGCCTACAGTATTGGTGATGGAGATTTCACGGCAGCTCTGCCCCGTGTGCTGCTTCTGGCTCCATCCTCTTGTCTGTAATGGCTTGTTTCTCATCCACGCCTTTCAAGACATCTCCCAGCTCATGCTTTGTCTCATTCTTTTATCTTCCCTTGTCATCCTTGGGCACTTATCAGCCAGTTCTGCTTTTATAAATAACTTAATTTTTACAAAGCCCTCCGTTCCTTCTTTTTAAATTTTTAGCAATAGGCTACATCATAAAATTGTGAGATTGAGAGCAATATTGTGCATGGGTTGTCCTCATCTGCTTTATCAATTTCCTGTTTGTTTACATAGTGTGTGTGTGTGTGTGTGTGTGTGTGTTGTGCACACTTGAGCTCATGTATGCGTGTTAATCTTCCTCTCCCCACTCTGTCCCCACTGAGGGATGAGACTTACTCTCTACACTGTGTCTGCACTTTCTTTCAGTTAGTAAAAGGCAAGACCACAGGCTTCTGTTTAAAACTGTGAACACTAATATGCAGAGTGACAAACTGACCTCCAAACCCAGTGTTATGGCCAGTCACTGAATCAGTCCACATGGACGGGCATGCGTGTTGAACTTGGCCTGTGAGAGGACAAGGAGTACTTGAGACTGAGGGCACCTCTGTAGTTGCTGCTAACCATGGGTATGGGCAACATGAAACATAAACAAAGCAAAAGCCTCCTACAACAAGCTGTGCCAGCAGGAGCCACCCAAAGCACCTCAGGGTACTGAAGAAAACTTCGAGACACATTCTTGGGCTGTAACAATAAGTCTTTACTCCAAAGCCACCCAAGCTCTGTCGCCACATGGGCGCTTTCCACCAGGTCACCTGCCCAAGTTCCACCCGCCACCACATTAAGGTCCCAAGTAACACACAGAGACTTATATTAGGTACAAATGCTGCTTGGCCAATGACTAGGATTTCTCATCTGCTAGCTCAGTCTTAATTATCATAAGTCTATATATTTTGTAAGATTTATCTTATTGGACGCCTTCTGCTGGCACCCTCTCTTGCCAGCAGATCACATGGCAACTCCAGAGCAGAGACCAGGAGGAAGAGAGAAAAGGAAAGACTTTCTTCTTGCTCTTGCTTATATATGAGTCTCCCTGCTATGTCACAACACTTCTTTACTACATTTCCCAGAATCCTCCTTGACTCCCAGTCCCACCTAACTTGCTGCCTCATTGGCCAGACAGTACTTTATTTATCATCCAATAGGACAAGCATATACACAGAAGGACCTCCCCCATCATTGGGCATGGACCTCCAAATCCCTTGATGTAGTTTTCCCAAGACAATAATGTTTCAACAAAGAAGTATTGAGCAAGAAAGAAACAATACAGAATCCATGCAAATGCAATATGTGGGCCTGGAAACACAGCTCAGCCAGTATCCTGATTACTATACAATCACGAGGACCTGAGTTTGAGTCACAGTACCCATGTTAAAAAGTTGGACATGGTGGAACACACCTGTAATCCCAACTCTGGGGAGACTAGAGAGAGTCCTGGGACTACTTTCTAGTCAGTGTAGCTGAATCTGTGAACCCCAGGTCCCAATTAAGGAACTTGTCTCTAAAAAAAGATGGGACAAGCAAGATGGCTCAGAGACCTTGGCCCCTGCTCTGTGTTTGGTGAATCACTGAGCAGCCTGTGCCTGTCTTGAAATTCACCCTCTCTGAATTCCTGGGATACTAGGAATTGCAGACACTTGGGTCTTACTTCTCTGCCTCACTCCTGGGAGCTGTGTCATTGTCTATACCTCCCTGCTCCTATTGGGATGTTTTTGGAGAATCAGCTATTTGCAGGACTACCAGCTGTTGGCCGCAGAGCTGGAGGTGCAAGACTGTCAAACATGCCCGGGTGGTGCCGTGGGGAGGGGAAAGGACCAGGTGCTTTAAGCCCTAGGATCCACCAAGAACAGCATTTTGCCAGGTCCAGGCGGTGCCTGACGGTCCCACAGAGCCTGGACAGTGAAGTGACCAGCTACTCCAGGATGTGGTCAGCACTCCAGCTTTCCCAGGTCCCCCAGAGATGAACAGCACCCCTAAGCCAGCAGGGAGTAGTCTTGAGAACACAGCGTCCCCATCCCTACTTCACCTGCCATCCCTTTCTGATGCCTCACCTTTTATAAGAAAGAAAAAGGGAGGAATGTTAGTATCCTGACATCTGCACTGGCCTGTCCTGGGGTTCTGACAGGACACACCCTCAGCTGCAGCCACTAAGAGCACCACCTGTGCACATTCACTGTGTTCCCTTGAAAGACCCGCTCGGAATGCCCCTGAGCCCCCTGCCCCGAAGCTGCCGGGGCCTCCCAAGCCTTCACCCCGGCAGGGCTCGCGCCCCCGGCCCGCCCCGCCTGGCACCTCGCCTCGGGGCTGGGGCCGAGCAACGAGCACCAGGTGGGCCGGCACGAGGGCGAGCACCAGGTGGGCCGGCACGAGAGCGAACACCAAGTGAGCCGGCCTAGCCCCCGCCCGATGAGAAACACTCCATCCCAAGGTCTCTGCCCCCAAGGTCGTCCATCAGGACGCGGAGGGGGGGAATTGAGTCTGTTGTACCAGACACCAGACCTTAAGAATATGCTGATCTGGAATGGCTCTGTGTCTCATTTGAACCATCCAATAGAAATGATTCTGTATTTCGCCTCATTTGAATAACTCTATACTTCGCCTCATTTGAATAACCCTGCATAGCGCCTCATTTACATTGACCAATGGGAATAGCTCTGTACGATGCCTCATTAGAATTATCCAATAGAATCCCTGCTTCTAGCTTGCGCCTTTTTCCCTATATAAGGACCCCTCTCCCTTGGCTCGGGGCGCTTAGCCACACAGAAGCGAAGTCGCCCCGGGTACTCGCGTCTCCAATAAAGCCTCTTGCTTTTGCATCCAAGTTCGTGGCCTCGCTGATTCCTGGGTGCGGGTCTCCTTCTACGAAAGTACCTCTTCGGGGGTCTTTCACCCTTTTAAAAGTGCCCTGCCCACCTCCCATTTTCTCTCTTTCTAACTCTCTGCTTCTCTGCCTGTCTCTCCCTCTCTCTTTGCCTCTTTCTTCTCTTCTGCTGCTCCTATCCCCAGAGGCTCGTCTCCCCTCCCCCCCCCCGTTTTTCCTAGTCACCTTCCTCCAGTTAAAAAAAAAAAAAAAAAAAAAAAACCTTCACCCAAGCTCCATTGCATGGCGTCTTTCTCTTGCACACTGCTTTTTAAAATTACTTGTGTTCAAGTCCTACAACCTGTGGACCCACACAGGACCCACACAGCAGAAAGAAAGAAAAGGAGAGAATGGACTCCTACAAGGTGTCCTCTAAATTACACACACACTGTGACATGCTTATGCACACACGCATATACCCACACACATATAAACACGTCTAATAAAAAATTTCAATAAAAAATAAGGGTTAAAAAGCAAGTTGGGTAGTACCTGAGGAACAACATCCAAGGCTGACCTCTGGTCTCCACACATGTGTGCACACACACACACCTCCTGTGACAACTTCCTCCATCAAGCCTTGACCTCCCCAAATGGTGCTACCACTGGGGACCTAATCTTCAAACACAAGAACCCATGGGGACATTTCATATCCAAACCACCACAAGACTCTTAGATAGCAGTCATATTTAACTCAGGGTCTCCCAGTATATGGCCAAGGATAGGCTAAGATATGTCCCCACAGATCAACCAAGCCAAGGCTACAAGAGTCATTTGCTTTCTCCAAGCCTCTCCATCACCAGAAGGTAAATGGGAAACATCTCAGGCAAGAGCCCACCCTATCTCTCTTTCCCTTATTTGCTTGACTTCTTCCCTCAGTCTCTCCATCTCTTACCACCCAGTCCCCAGGTTCTGCCCACAGACCACACAGATGCTAGCTAGCCTCTGCTGTGCCATGGGAAAAAACACTCATCAGTAGTATAGGATCATCAGGGTCACACTGTAGTGTTCACAGGTGGTTTCGAAATGACACTATATCACAGTTCTAAAGACTGAAAGTTCAAAGTCACTGAAGACAGGTCATGCTCTCTTGAAAACTTACAAAGAATCCTTCCTTCCTTCTCTTGATTTTCATATTCATAGTTGTGTTCCTTGGTGAGCTAGGCTTTCAGCTGTGTGACTCTTATCTCTACCTCTGCTGTTACTCTGGTTCACCCTGTGTGTCTGTCCTCACAGATCATCTTATATGACAACAGTCCTATAGAACTGGGGCCTTTTCTGCACCAATGTGAGGTATTGTCAATTAACTAAGCACATTAATAGTGGCCCTACTTTGAAAAAAACTACCCTCTGACTTGGGGTTAGACCTTTTTATGTGGTTTGTGAAGGAATGATAAAATAAAAAAATTAAAATCTCAACCTATAACATAAACCAAAGATGTTTTTACTATGTGTATGTGTGTGTGTTGATGTGAATGTATGATGAATGTGATTGGTGCCCAAGGAGGCCGGCCAGAAGGGGTGTCAGATCCCTGGAGTGGAGTTAGAGTCGGTTGTGAGCTGTCTGACCATCAGTCTTAGGAACTGAACTCCCATCCACTGCAAGAACAGTACTCAATCTCAACAGCGTAATATCTCCCCAGTCCAAGCTTTATATGTTTTTATCATAATGTTTTCAGGGGAAGTTTCCAGGTTTGTGTTCTTCCTGCTCTGTGTGTGACTAATTAAGTAGGAAATGAGAACTGAGAAGTGGCAGAGATGTCTGTCACTGTCCCACCTAGCTGGTACCTTCCCAACCCAACGGTGTACAACTGTAGAGAAAAAGCTGCACCCAGACAACCTCGGTGACATTTCTGGTTGGCATGGTTATTGCTCAGTGGCAGAGGGAGGGGGAGTGGCAGATCATGAGAGAGATGACATTTTGTCTCTATTGCTAATGTGATAATAGAAGATCTTGGGATTTTATGGGTGTGAAAGCTGTCGAGGAGTCTAGGAAGAAATAGAACTCTTCTGTGGTTTTTTGCATGAGTGTTTTAATGATGCTAATGGGATCTTACATTTATATTTCCTCCCTAGTAACAGGCCTTTTACATGGAGGGCACACAATCTGTGCGGGAGAACCTTACTGCAGAACAATTTTGGGGTGCAGAGCAGCTCTAGCAAGGAAGTCATTGGGAGGGGGAATGAGCTTCAGGTTCATGTAAATGAGCAGAACCTGACAACATCCCATTGTTCTGTTCAAGGCCACTTCTAGGTGTTAAAATGAGTTTATGATCTAATGTCATGTGCCTTTTTTATTACTACCCAGAAAACGCAACAATAAGATTGTGTTACTGGATGGTCCTATTCAGCTTTAACTGTGATTTTTGGCACCTTAGAAGGGAGTCTCAGTTGACATATTGCCCAGATCAGACTGGCCTGTGGGCATGTCTCTGGGAGATTGTCTTGATTATTAAATGGCATAGGAGGGACCAGCCCACTGTGGGAGGCCCCATCCCCTGGGCAGGTGGTCTTGGGCTACATAAGGAAGCTAACTGAGTATGAGTGAGCCTGTGGATGAGCTAGTGAGCCATGTTCTTCCTGGTTTCTGTGTGAGTTTTTGTCATGATTTCCTTCAATGATGCGCTATGACCTGGAAGTGTAACCCACATAATTCCTTTCCCCACCTAAGTTGCTTTTGATCAAAGTATTTATTAGAATAATGAAGATAAAACTAGAACTTAGGGGAGAGGGTCAGAGGAAGGATGGAAACAAAAAGTGGGTTATGGTATCCAAAAGCGGTTCAGGTCTACAGGAGAGGTCTAGCGTGCCCTGCTCCTTGACTCTCCCTGAGAGGCACAGATAGAGCAGGAATGAATGAGTGTAAGGGATCCTCGTGAACCAGAAATCCTTTCTAGGCATGCCACAGCAATGAGCAAAATCATTTTGCTCAAAAGTTAACCAGTTTGAGAACAGACCAGGGATGGTACCACCCGCCATGGGCTGGGCCCTCTCCTATCAATCACTAATTAAGAAAATGCCTTACAGCTGGATCTCATGGAGACATTCCCTTAAATGAGGATCCTTCCTATCTGATGACTCTAGTTTGTGTCAAGTTTACACACAAAACTAGCTAGTACAGATAGTTTCCTGGTCTTTCCTGATGATTTCTTCAGGATGGAGATGCTGGAAGTCCGTGTAGACTTTCCGAGTGGCCAGCAGAGATCCCTTTACCTTACCACAGTGATTCTGAACCTTCCTAATACTGCTACCCTTTAATACAGTTCCTCATACTGTGGCAACCACCAACTATAAAACTGATTTTGTTTTGCTACTTCATAACTGTAATGTTGCTACTGTTGTGAACTGCAATGTAAATTTGGATGTGCACATATCTGATATGTAACCCACGCATAAGGGTCATTTGACTCCAGGGGTCACCACCCAAGGTTGAGAACCACTGCTTTACCATTCATAAAAAAGCTGAGGGTGAGGTCACTGTAGCATCCCTGTCCCAAGTGTTTAGGAGTCATTTTCTGTGTTTCAATATTGCTTTTAGAGCTCAGGACAATAAAAGAAAAATCACAAAGAAACACATTTTAAATTCACACTGGGTACCCAAACCAGATGTGACAGATGTGAGCTCATGATGACTGACAAACATTGGAAGGGGAACCCAGACGGCCAAAGTACCAGGTTGTGCCTGGCTTTGGAAGGCCGACTTTTATACTCACAAGGACGGCTCTTGTCATCACTATTACATGAATGAGTCACAGAGTTATGTCTTGTACCAACTAGTATAAAATAATATTTACAGAAATTACAGGCTTTTGAGTGCTAGGCTTCAAGCAAGAGAGGTATGCACTGTGCTGAAGTGAAGGGTGTGGCCTTTGTTCCTGAATTCCACTCTCAGAACAGACTCTCAAAAATGTGTGCCTAAGTGTATTTAATTCATATTTATCCTAGTTCCATTTGCAAACATTAAATAGTTTATGGGAGAAGGCTGGCTGGCTTCTTTATAGCACAGAGTAATATGCTGTTGTGAGGGAAAATAGTTATGACATAATTAGAGTTATTAGCCTCCTGTTGTAACAAATCACCCTGACCTGAATGGCACAAAAGTCAGAATGGATCTGGGAGTGCGACTCTCTGGTAGAATTGTGCTTAGAGGTAGTGTCAGCCCCTTTGTGTTTGCCTATGGAACCACACACACTCCAGTTTAACAGAGGCCTAGTTAACAGAATCCACTGTAAACACCAAGTCCTACTGTTCATTGCCTCACAGCCAGGGCCCAGGCAGCAAATCCTGCCACATAGAGCCTTAGGCTCAGCAGGTCCCAGGGTGGCCAGGGAGCAGCCCTTAGGCATCAGCCTTGTGTCCCCCCTTTCCAGGTGACTCACAGGGCTATTACCTCCATAGCACCCTGTTCAGAGACAAACAAGGCTCAGGTTTCCTACCTGTCTTAGTTTTGTTTGCCTTTCAGAGACAAGACTATTTGGCCTCTGGGGTGCCAGTTCTTTGTTGAGTGGGAGCCAAGGGAGTGTCTGTTTGGAGAGCAAGAGAAAGAATGCCAGGGTCATGGGCAGAAGAAAACCTGGAGGCCTCCGGACTCTGTGTCTCATGTTAGAGGCTGAAAACCACAGGCCTTCCCACTAGAAGGAAGCACACAAAGCTGCGAGGTTTAACAGGGTCTTTGGGGGCACATGTCCCCACTCTTCCTGCAGGATGTCCCTATGGTGATCCCAGAGAGCCAAGGTGGCAGGGTTGGCTGAGGAAGCTTCTCAGTGCACTTTCACTGGAGGGGTGTTCAGGATGCCAAAAGAGTTTGCAAGGGATTTGAAATAGTAGACACAGGAACCTGGTGGCCAGAGAGGCCTGTCCAGACCTCAGAGAGGCTCGTCTCCTTTTCTTCATGTTTATCAGAGGGCAGCAACCCCATTGCCACAGTATTCTTATTTGAAACATTTGCTTTGGGTTTTAATTATGTGTATATATCTGTGTGTCTGTATGGGAATGCATAAATTGGAGTATAGTACCTGCAGAGGCCAAGAGAAGGTGACAACCCCTAGAGCTGGAATTAAAGCAAGTTGTGAGCCACCCAACAGGGGTCCTGTGAACCAGACTCTGCCTGAATAGTATATGCCCTTAACCACTAAGCTATGGATCCTACCCACCGCCAGCCCCCACACCTTTTTTTTTTTTTTTTGAGAAAAAGGAAGACATAATGTAGATTCCTGAGGCATTGTCCCTGATGTCCCCTCTTACTATAATGAAAGATGAGTGCTTCTCTAAGGCATCCTCATTGGTGATGCTTGCTGTCCCGTATGGCTATTTCAATAATGAGATGATTTGGCTGAGGACATAGATTAGTGGGTAGAGTGGCTGATTGCCCAGTGTGATGGTTTGAATGAGAGTGGTCTCCAAGGCTCATATGTATGACTGTTTGGTCCCCAGATGTGGACTTTTGGGGAAGAATTAGGAGGTGTGGCCTTGTTTGGGAAGAATGTGGAGGTGTGGCCATGTTGGAGGAGGTATGTCATTGGGGACTCAATTTGCATTTCAAAAGACCATGCTAGGCCCAGTTTCCCTCTCTCTGCCTCCAACTTGTGGATCAGGATGTAAGTTCTTAGCTTCTTCTGTTCCAGCACCCTGCCTACTTGCCTGCTGGCATGCTCGCTGCCACAGTGGTCATATATTTACCCTCCAAAACTGTTAAAAAAAAGTCCCCTATTAAATGTTTTCTGCTAAATTGTCTTGTTCATGGTGTCTCTTCACAGCAATAGAAACACAACTATGAAACCTAGCAATCGTGATTCCCTAGCATTGCATAAACCGTGCCTGGTGGTACATGCTCAAAACTCCACACGCAGGAGTGAGGCGAGGGGGTCAGGAATCCAAGGCCATGTTCAACATCATAGTGAGTCAGAGGCCAGCCTAGGCTATATGAAACCCTGTCTCACAAAGGAAAAAGAAAGACTGGTTGCTATAATAGCTGTAAAGTTCTCCTGTGGCCTGCTACTTTTAATAAACTGAGCAGTCTGGGTGGGTTCACTGTAGTTGTTGTGGTAGGCTAAATAATCGTCTCCCAACCCTCCAAGATGTCCATGTGCCCAGCCCTGACACCACAAACACATTACCACATTCATTCTTTAGGGCTGTCATAGCAGAACACCACAGACTGTGTGACTTAAACAATAGCCACCCATTTTAGTATAGAGCCGAGACTAGGAGTCCAGGGCCAGAATATTAGTAGGCTGGGGTTTTTTTCTAGAACCTTCTCTAGGCATGCAGGCAGCTGCCCTTTCCTTGTGTCTTCACAAGGTCCTCTATGTGTGCCCATACATTGAGGACCTACCTGCATGATGTAATTTTGACATCACTCTTCCTTCAAAGACCACATCAAGTCCAGTCATAGTTGATAAATTAAGATTTCCATGTAGGAGTTTTAGCTGGATAGAACCCAGCCCATGATGGTTGTCTTATATGATAACTGGGATTCATGGTGTCATTAAAGATCTCAAGGCAGAATTATTCTAGATTATTCAGGTGGCCTGATGGAATATTGAGGTTATCCTAACAGGGAGAGGAGATGGTTAGTGAGTGAGAGGAGGGTGTGGGGGACAGAGAAGAGGCTGGAGTTGGTGTTGTGTAGGTGGCAGAAGTTCCATAGCATCTTGAATGCAGGTGTCGGGGAGACACTGAAAGGGCAAGGCACCCTTGGAGTCTCCCCTGGAACATTCAGCACTGAGATTTTCACACAGCCAGTTCCATTGCAGACCACTCTTATCCAGAGCAGTAAGGGGAAAAGCTTGTGTTATCTCAATACATTATGTGCATTATTTAGCAGCAACAGAAAACTGACATAATTATAAATTCACAAATTCTCTGGTCCAGTCATGCCATCTACATTTCCTAATTTTTTTACTAAAGGCTTTGATATATTAATGATATGTCAAGATTTGAAATCTGTGGTGGTTGTAGTTTGAATGCCCTCTCCAAACTCAGATCAAAACTTAATTGTCATTTTGATGGTGTCCACGATCAGATCATAGAAACACACCACTCATGTGTAGAATAAGACCACAGCTGTGGGAACAAATCACTTAGTATGGGAGTTAGTTGTTATGAGCTCTTTGTCTCTTTCATGTGCATCCTTGCCATGGGATACCATCTATTGTGTTATAATGTAGAGAGAGGACCCTTACCAGAGGAGCTTTGTAGTCTTACACTGCTGGGCTTCCAGAAACACAAGTCAATGCAAATTCTGTCGCTCATACTTTATCCAGTCTGGGATATTTTGTTAAGGAGACAGAAAACTAAAACACCCAAACATGAATGTGACAATTTATACATTCCTTCCTGCCATATTTAACTGTAGCTTAGATGCTTGTTTGGTCTCTTCAAACTCTGTGTGTGTGTGTGTGTGTGTGTGTGTGTGTGTGTGTGTGTGTGTGTGTGACTATCTCCCTGACTCTCTGTGTCTCTGTCTCTCTCTGTATGTCTCTGTCTCTTTCTCACTGTGTTTGTCTCTGTCTCTCTGGTCTCTTTTGTATACTTAATAAATTGTGTTGTGAGTTAGACCACAAATACTGGTAGAGGTGTGTTCATTGTTGGACCTTGCAGAAGGTCTACAGGGAGGTATTTGCCTATGGTGGGTTCCCATGGAGTTTTGTGGAGTTTTGGATTCCCAGACTTGACTACTGCAATCCCCTAGAAATTTGCTGATTATAGTTCAGGTTTTTCTACCTTGAAATGGTTTCTTCCTGGATTTCTATCTGGCTAATTTGTCTGTTTGTCTCTCCAACTTTGGAGGGATCCATTTGTTCCATGTGCTCTTCTGACACAAATCCAAAGGGAGTTAGTTGTTGATTTGGGGTCTGTTGAGCTTTTCATTGTTTTTTAAGGACAGGATTAGGTTTTCTAAGACCCCTACATGCTTGACCAGAAAAACAAAAACTCCTTTTAAAACAAGGCATTTCTTCCTGGCCAGTGCAGAGCAGACCTCGGTTGCATAACTGACCAGTATCTGTGCTGGGATGTCCACACTCAAATGCTATTTAAGAAATGAGGGGCATGAGGTAGACCAACACAACCAACAGGACAGAACAGTGAAGAGAAAGCCTGGTGTATCAACCCTGACTTAAGGGAGAACAGAAGCGACTCTCTGGTGCTTGGCAGGGTTTGACTCACGAGAGGACAATGCTATCACGGAAGTAAAGCATGGAAACCCAAACAGACATCAGGGCCCACACAACATGGCATGCTAGAAGGGCGTGAAAACAGGACAGAGAAAAACAAACTAAGCTGGCCGTTAGGGGCCCATGCAGGGTGGCTTGGAGCAGCCAGATGTGGAGGGAGGAGATGAAAGTGGAGTTAGAAGAAGGGACTAGGACAGACATGGGTTTGCAGTGAATAGGCAACTCAGGTATGTGCGTTTGAGAAATCTGGGGATCCCAGAATGGCGGCTTATTTCACTGTCCCACTGTTCTGTGCAGGTAATAGGCAAGCCAGCCAGAATGAGTCGGTTTGGATGGTTTCTCTTCTATTGTGTTGTGACATCTCCAGGAGGACAGGAGGGACTCATTCCTTTGCAGAGTGAGCTGAAGAGTAGAGTCAAGGCTGTAGACACTGTGAACCCAAAAGTGTAACTGACTTGTGTCCTCTGTTGTGGGGATGAGATAGCACAGGGCAGGGACTGGGGTGAAGTAGGTGGCGACTGCTCTCAAAGCTCCTGGGGTCTGAATAGTCTAATGCCTCATGTTGGTCTGGTTTTTGTTTTTCAATCTTGTTTTATTTTTTTATATTGTGAGTATGAATGTTTTGCCCACATGTATGGCTGTGCACCACAATGTGCCTTGTGCCACAGGGGCCAGAAGAAGGCACTGGATTTCTTGAAACTGCAATTACAAAAGGTAATGAACCACCAGCCAGCAGGTGCTGGGAATTGAACCTGAGTCTTCTTAAAGAACAGCCAGTGCTCTTAGCCACCGAGCCATCTCTCTAGCCCCATGATTCTCTCTTTTGAAATGAATATTTGTGTTCTTCCCATGCACACACTGATTTCCAGTATAATGGTATTTGGAAGATGAGTAGTCTTGAATGATGTCATGAAGGCCAGACTGGTGTCCTTCTAAGAAGGAGAAGTGGAAGCAGGGCTTGCTCCCCATTGTGTGCAACCATCTGCAAGCCCTAATGACAGCACACACCAGGAACTGATGGCATTGTGATCTTGGACTTCCCAGACCGAGACCCACAAAAAATAAATTTCTGTTTCTTAAGCCTCTCAGTCTGTAGTATCTGGTTACAGCAACCCAGACGAAGATATTTCTGGTTCTCCCCGATTCCTAAGTCATTCTATAAGCCCCTGGGATGCACGCCAACAAGAGGTCATGTGCTACTTGGACTGGTGGCTGCAGCTGTTACCATAGCAACCACAGCTGGGCCGTTGACCACACTGCACCTCTTACAGGCTGTGCTTAGACTTCAAAGGTCAGTGGGCTCTGCTCAAACACCACTTCCTCACTCCATTTCACCTCCCTCCTCTAAAGCATCGAATAGAACAGGCATGTTGGGAAAAACAGGGGAAGGGAGGGAAGGGGAAGGGAGGGGAGGGAAGGGCAGAAGTAGTCTGAAAAACCCAGAATCAATCACTCTTTTCAGATTTAAATCTTTTAATCTAGCCCTTCACTTTGAAGGGCTAGATTAGAACGAGGCCCCATCTGTAGTAGGGAACACCCTGCAAAAGTAATTCTTACCTTAAGACTTTCATATTTCTCTTATATGTATTTTCTACAGCTACCAACAGACTATAGTCACTGAAGAAAGGAGGCCCCCTGATTATACGACATGCACAAATTATCTTCATGATCAGAATTCCATCACTTATTGCAAATCTGGAAAGCAAACAACATACAACAAAAAGTCGGAGGACCTTGACTGATATCCAGGCCAAGAAACCCTCAAAAAGATGGGGAACAACCAGCCAGCTTTTCCCCCAGGAGGAACCCAGGTCATGGAGTAGCAATATGGAGCATGACGTGTTGTCAACAGGCCATACATTCCAGGGATGGAACACAAGGAAAGCACTAAACATCTGAACCCTGGGCGACTTAATTCCCAGCTGAGAAATGACAAGAGAGTAAACGCTATCTACAAACAGGTGTGCATATTCCCAGGGCCTCCGAAGAAGGCAAAGTGTCACGCCTGATGTGACTGTTGACTCTGTGATTTAAAAAAAAAAAAAATGTCACTTTTGGCAGGTGACTCTTATCACACTTGAAGCCAGAATTCTCTGCTGAAAGCCTCATGGTGGCACAATGACATTTTTGTGGAGAGGGCTGTCACTGTTTGTCTTGACTGTGGTTTCGACTGAGGTCAGAGCCAAGAGAGAATCCTGGCACTGACCACATTCCTCAACCCTTCCCCAGAGAGCAGCTAAAGGCTGGTGTGTTTAGTTGAAAATGCCTCCCACCCTGCTGGTCTGGGGGCAGGGAATGAATCACATGAGTTAGCTCTTAGAAACAGCCCAGGCTGAGCATTCTGAGTCTATGGATCCCACCTGCTCAGGTCCTCTTCCTGATGTCTCCGTTGTTGGCAGCAGCTGCCGAAGCCACTTTCTCCACTGTGTCCATATTTTAGCTTGATGGCGAACGCTCGCTGAGAAAGCTCCCCTTTAAGAAGGCCTGAAATACTGGGCTGTGCATTTAGGCGTGATCAGTGGGGATGTCAGCTCTCATTCTCCCAAGGCACAGGCTCAAATGGGTCAAACAGTTCTGCCTACAGATATTCCTCACTCCTACCCCCAGCTTTCTCCAGGACCAATTGTTAGATTTTTGCTTAAAGACGTGCTCTATGGAACATGAACCATGGAGGGTACATTAACCAGTTTATTCTAGGTGGGTGAGCTAAAGGGAAAGAAATGGAAGAACAGAGCAGGGCAGAGAGTAAGAGAGGCAGAGAGTAAGAGAGAGTGAAAGAGAAGAGAAGAGAAGAGAAGAGGAGAGGAGAGGAGAGGAGAGGAGAGGAGAGGAGAGGAGAGGAGAGGAGAGGAGAGGAGAGGAGAGGAGAGGAGAAGAAAGCATAAGTGAAGAGCAGAGAAGAGAGAGTAAATGGGCAGGGATCTGTCTTTTAAAGGGGTCCTCTACACCTGTGTGCAGACTTGGTTTATGAATGTTGGGGTAGACATTCTAATTGAAGTAGGAGCATGTTTATAATCTCTGCCTGCATTCTAAACACACACCACACCACACACACACACACACACACACACACACACACACAGGTTAAGTGTGGTTCCCTCCCTTCATGAGAGAAATAGCATTTCGCAGCAGATGGGGGCTATCACAGAAAGCCATAAATGATCAAATGCCAAGAACAACAGACTGTGGAGTGCCCAACCCCGACCCCTACACCTATGGCTCAGGAGCATTGCTGATGAGGAGTGGGGCAATTGTAAAAGCCAGAGGACCAGGATGTCTTCTCTATGGGACAGAGAAGCTGCACTCAGGAAATCTTAACGATGTGATCACCTGAGCAAGACCTGCACAATGACAGTATCAGCTGATGTGTCAGTGTGGATAGGGGAAACCTAATAGGGCATCCCTATGAAGAACTATAGGCAGTTGATGGTTGCAGAAAGAGACAGACAGACAGACAGACAGACAGACAGACAGACAGACAGACAGACAGACAGACAGAGAATTAGTTTTCTCTTGGGGTGAGCCCCCCTGAGAGGTTATTCAGTACCAACTGGTCAGCCCTAAGCACACATACATTGAAGCAATACTAAATGGTTTATATAACAATAATAATTAAAGAGGAAGAGGCCATGAACTTGAGAGGGAGTAGGGCGGACCTGGGAAGAGTTAAAGAGAGGATAAAGGAAGGAGGAAAAGATGTGAATACAATAAGAATGCAGGAAAATTTCCAAAACCATGTTTTAATTAATAAAAGGGGTAAGTCCAGTTTTCCTTATTGGGGAGATGGTGAAACCTAAACAAATAACACAAAATATAGTCAACTGATAGAGGTGCTCCAAGAATGCAAAGGTGTGAAATCTCTTTCCAGAAAGTAACTTCCTTTTGGTTGGTCCCCGGCTTCAGCCTTTTCCATTTCCCAGTGTGACATTCCTAGAAGAAACTCCAGTTCCCTGGAGAGCCTTGTTTCACAGTGTGTTAGCCAAAGGGAGGGACATGCATGTCTCTTTAGAATACCTTCATCCTTGCCAGACCAGTTCCATTCCCCAACACCTTATTTTAATTCTTCTGTCTTGAAATACAATATGTCTGTGTCTGAACAAATACCATGAACAGAATACAAGTAGGGGCCAAGGTTAAAGCGCATTCAGTTTGTGCCAGGTAGCTGTACATAAGAACCGTTCCTTTATAGTGTCTTGACTTTTAGTTGTTATTGGAAGTCTGGCACAAACAACTCCATCTTTGTTTGAGACAAGGTCTCACTGTGAAGCCTAGGCTGGTTTCAAACTTACAATTTTCTTGTTTCAGCTTCTTAAACACCACAGGAGTAAAGGATTACCAGCCTACACTCCACACTGCCAAAGAAGCTAATAAACAAGGAGGACCCTAAGAGAGACATACATGGCCCCCTGGAGAAGGGGAAAGGGTCAAGATTGCCTGAGCAAAAAAGGGAGCATGGGAAGAGGGGGGAGGGAGCTAGGAGAATGAGAAGGGGAGAAGAGGAGGGGTGCAGAGGACATGAGGGAGCAGAAAGGTTGAGTTGGGGGAAGAATAGAAGAAAACAAGAATGGAGATACCATAATAGAGGGAGACATTTTTGGTTTACAGAGAAATCAGGCACTAGGGAAATGTCTGGAGATCTACAAAGATGACACCAACTAACAATCTAAGCAACAGAAGAAAGGCTACCTTAAATGTCCTCCCCTGATAATGAGATTGATGACTGGCTTATATGCCATCCTATAGCCTTCATCCAGCAGCTGATGGAAGTAGAAGCAGATACCCACAACTAATCACTGAACTGAACTGGAACCCAGATGCAGAGAAAGACGAGTGAAGAGCAAAGGAGTGAAGACCAGGCTGGTGAAACCCACAGAAACAGCTGACCTGAACATCAGGGAACTCTTCTCCCCAGACTGATAACTGGAATACCAGCATGGGACTGATCCAGACCCCAGGAACATGAGTTTCTGTGAGGAAACCTCAGAAATCTACGGGACCTCCTGTTCAGTATTTATCCCTAGCATAGGTGTGGACTTTGGGAGCCCATTCCATATAGATGAATAATCCCTGAGCCAAGACACATGGGGGTGGGCCTTAGCCCTATCCCAAAGGATACAATAGACTCTGATGGCACCCTATGGAAGGCCTCACCATCCAGGGGGAGCAGAAAGGATGTGTGATAGATAGGGTTTTAGTTGGTGGTGGTGGGGGGTGGTAGGGGAGGACAGGAGGGAGAAGGAAACTGGGATTGTCATGTAAAACAATCCTGTTTCTAATTCAAATTAAAAAAAGTTGAAAAAAAAGAAACCACCACAGGAAAGCATTACTGTGCCCAGCATGCTAAACTCTTAATGGTGGAATGGATGCCATCTCATGATTACACACACACACACACACACACACACACACACACACACACACACCACCACCACCACACCACCACCACCACACCACCACCACCACACACACACCAGGTGGATTTGAGCATAAAGCCCTGTTCCAGGGATGGAGGGGAACATCTTGGGATGTTCTTGGGAATGCCTGCTTTGAAAGATATTTCATTCTGCAGCTGATTAATTAGATAAGAAATCCAAAGGAAACGCAGTAGTGGCGGCAGGAGGGGCACCTTCCTGTAGGGATAGTGGATGCCTACAATACTTGTTACTCCTTAGTCGCTGGACGGACTTTTTATTAGTAAAACGTGTGTGAAGAAGCCACAGAAGGATGCCAGGCAGGTGTCTGGCCCCCTCACTTTCTGCCTCATTTCCTTGAGACAACATCTCTCATTGAACCCAAAGCTCTCCATTTCCTCAAGTGTGGCTGACCAATGAGTGTCAAGGGTGTGTCTGTCCCTGCCCATCAACACAGTTACAGGCATGCAAGACCACAGCAGGCCTTGTTTTGTTGTTGTTTTGGTTTGGTTTTTTTGTTTGTTTGTTTTGGTTTTGTGTAGATGGAATCTGGGGATTCAAACTCAGGTCCTATGCATTGGGCGATCTCACCCACTGAACCATCTGCATAGTCCACTGAACTTCATTCTTGGAGCAGTTTTAGGCCTTCAGAAACACAGGACACAAAGCATGAGGTGACCTGTTCTCACACCAAAGGATGCTCTCTGTTACTAGAAGCTTGTATTACTGTCAGCATTTGTTATTGTCGACAGCACCCCACCGAATGGGTATTTGCTGCCTCATGCGGTCTCTGGGATTGAAAGAGCAAATGGTGCCATGTGCCACCTTGGGAATAGTTATGTGGGATAGTTTTCCTGCCCTAAAAGTTGCCCTGTTGTCTTAAAAGGAGAGTCAGCAGGCTGCTTGAGCCCCCTTGCTTTGAATAATAAGGCGTTTACAGCTGTTGTGTATTGGCCAAAAGCATGTGAAACACAGCTCCTTTGTGAGTCTCCGTCCCTAACATTCTCCCTGTGACATTAGTTTCACATCTAAAATTGGATAGTAAATGGTGCTGTTCTCCGAACCAGACAACGAGAGTCTTATGGGAAGCGAAAGATGTTTATTGCATAGTGGAGCTTATCAAGGAGAAAATGACACAATCCGACACACGTCTTTCTTCACTGCCACTTCTGCTTCTTCACGGGTTCTATTCAAGAGAGGAGGAGGGGCAGGTTAGACCACCACGGTGTGCATCAGCATCTCTGCATTGGAGGCCTGGCCCCCGGGATTTCTGGGAATTGCTCAGAAAGTGATCCAAATGCCACAGGAGACCTGAACAGCTACACAAAGCAGCCTGCTTAGGCCCAAAGACAGGGTGAGAGACGCCACAGGAAGATGAGGTAGCCTGGTCAGAGGACAGAGACACAGCCTCAGAAAGGGAGCTCATTTCTCAACAGGAAGGACCAGATAGACTCCTTGCAGAGGCTCAAGCTAGGCACTGGCCTGTGATTGGTGGATGAAGGAGTCAAGCAAAGCAGTGGCCAGCCAGAGGTGGTAGTAATCTGAGGAGATAAGGCTGGTGACTAAATTTTCACAAACCCACCCACTCATTCATCCATCAGTTAATCTGTTTGGTAAGCAAGAATACATGCAGCATATATTGAATACTGTGAAGACAAAAAGGACAGTATTGACATCCTAGTGTATTTAAAGTCATAGACTAGTAGAGAAGATGGCTGTCACTAAGGTTTCAGACACCTGACTACAGAGACCCAAGGCAATCAGCTCCTGAAGAGCGCAGGGAGTGAGGTGCCTTCGGGTAAGCTGGACAGGGCCTGGAGATGGAGGTGAAACCCAGGGTCTAGTGAGAATTGCCCACCATGTGAGACTTCCGTGTGAGGTAGAAGGCAAAGGAAGCCAGGATGCCAACAAGAATGCCGACAGGGAACACACTACTAGAGGCATTGTCCGTATACCACAGTACTCAGGAGTTCAGACCTTATCCTTATGTTAGTAGAACTTGATTTAAGCGGCCTTGGTAACTGAGTCTTCGAGAGCAACAGGATAAAACTTTCAGGAAGATTTGGTACACATTTGGCTAAAAAAGAAGAGAAGCAAAGAAGTAGGAGAGAGGCAGAGCCATGCAGGGCTGCAGAGGAAGGGCTGGCCGAACTCACCACACCTTGGGTGAGGAAGGGAGGCAGCCTGAACTTCATGTCTCTAGTGTGCTAGCCACAGCGAGGAGGGAGAAGAGCAGGTCTCTAAGGAAGAATTTTGGCTTAAATTTGCAGTGGAATAATCAACAGAAGTGGGCCACGTGCTGTTGCTCATTAAGCCCAGAGTTCAACCCAGAAGAATGGATCAACCCCAGACAAGCACATCAAAGCACCAAGGGTGCCTGGAGCCACCAGGACAGGGGGCAGTAAGGGGAGGAAGGGCTGAGGTTCAGACCCTAGGGAATGTGATCATTTGAGGAGTGGAAAGAAGAGTGCTTTACGATGGACAGGGCGATCTGGACAGAGAGGGGAGCCAGGAAAAGGGGAAAGTCTCAGCAGTGAGGGGTCTCAGGACAGGAGAGGTCACCATTATCCAAACCAGTCATGGGGTTCGTTCAGTGAGGAAAGAGATGGATGCCCAGAGTGAGGAGGGGGATGCCAGAGTGAGGAGAGAATGGATGAAGTCCATGGACAACAGTATGGACTGTAGTTTTAAGAGGACAGGATGAGGCAGAGAGCAAGAGATGTTCAAGAGGAAGCTAGGATACGCTAGCTACAGGGACCATTGGAGAGTCAGTCCTCAGCCTCAGATTTCATTCGCGGGTTCACTTGCTCACTAGTATTTGCTTGTACCCCCAAGTCAATTCTCATGGCTTCTTGTTCATTCCTGTACAAGCTTAGAGTGACCCAAACATGGGCATCCTGTCCATGTGTTCCCCGCTGAGGTCCAACAAGGAAACATCCTGTCTTTTGTCTCCATTTCATGTTCTAAACAAAGTATCTTTTTTTAAACATTTATTTGCTATTGTGGATTTCCCCTCATGTTTTAGCTTTGTGTTGATAAGTTACTGTTTAAAATGTCTTGCCAGTGCAGTGTGGTGTACTAGTATTAAGTCCAAGAAGGCTGGGGCAGACTTTATGGGCAAGCCTATATGTTCTACAGTTTTTTTTGTGTGTGATGTGTTACATGTTGGTGCCTGAATCCTGGTCTCTCTCAGATGCTATGCAAAAATTCTACCACTAAGCTACAGTCATAGCCTTTCTGTGCAGGACATGAACTTGCCATTAGAAGACCCTAATGGTCCAGAGTCCATCATCTTAACCACTTGGCCACAATCATAAGTCAGCCATAGCCTTTCTGATGGTTATTTTTTTTTATTCTGAGAAAAGGACCCAGTAAGTTGCGCATGGTGACTTTAATACACCCTGTAAACTCAGAAGGTCTTGAACTTGTGATCCTCCTGCCTCAGCCTCTTGTGTAGCTGGGATCACTGCCCTGCACCACCAGGCTCGGATTGGATGTGCTCTTCTCTAGCCTAACACATTGGGTATGCATTTAATGTTTTAAAAAAATGAAGAATCAACAAAATACATTCAATAAGATCTCTAATCCAAAACACACACGAAACAATGTTGCATGTCAGGAACACACCTCCAAGGCACATAACCTTATGTTTCTTCCCACTTGTGTAACTAATGCAGATGGGGGGAGCTCACTATACCTGGTAAGGCAATTATTAAGAGATTCAGTGTGCAGGAATAAAAGTCAGGGGAAAGTGGAGAGTGGTCAGGTTATTGCTTCTTGGGCCCCAGTGGGTCCCCCCAAAATACAGCTTCTTGTGGGTTCTGGCTCCCTTCGGTGGGTGAATATGTTCTGGATATCATAACAAGAAATTCTCACTAAGGAGTCTGAAACCTGAACAATGAAATCACTCCCCAAGAGCCCAGGGTGCCTCAGGTGTTAGGGGACAGTGCCCCCACCTGGTTGTTGGTGGTAGGTACGCTGCTCACACTTGCAAAGTTATGGCTAGTTGGCAAGAACACATACAGGGCCTCTCAGCACTTGATAAACGGATCTCAACCACTGAAGTTTCATGTAGAGATGCATCACAAGAAAAAAACAGAGGTGTAGGAAGCAGACATGAGAAGATAACCCCCAATCCCTACAACATCTGTGCAAGCAGGGCCTCTCTGAACACCTTGCCCCCTTCTCTAAGAAACGGATGATCGCCATATAATTGGCATAGGCAATGTGTGAAGGGAGTAAACACATTGAGAGTGGTGGTCTTCCTGGGCGCAGTGGCTGGATGCAGAGGGGAGACTTTGATAACAGTGGCCGTAGGAATGAGTGGGAAAACCATGGGATTGATCTTTTCACTATTGGCTTATGAAAAACCCATCAGACCTACCTCTGCCTCTGCTCTTGGGTACAAATCAACAATCCTATGGACAGCATAAAGAAAAATGCCCCAGATCTGATCCTTCTGGCCACTCCACAGTTGACAAGACAGAACTGTCCTGATACAAAGATTAAGAAAGTGTAGGACTCTCAAGCAGACCCTTTTCAACATGAGAGTTGGGGCCTGGTTTTCTAAACTTCCTAATTGTAGAGTCCCACTAACAAACAACGTCATGGCTCTTATATTAGATAGTACGTTTCACTCTCCACTCATGGATTAAATCATTTCTGGCAACCTTAAAGAAGCCAGAACAGTATTTACTAAGCTATAGACACATTTTCACAGCTTCTATTTTAATCCAGGGACTGGGGCAGGCTTGTGATAAAGTGGGAAAAGTGTGATTCACAATTTTAAAATAGTACTCTCACTAATGGTCAGCCATCCACTCATCCTATCCGGGTTTTCCAATGAAGTTAATAAGCGATATTTTTATAAATAATTTTATGTAGACATTAGGGATGTCTTCACTAGTCACTGAACTGAAACAATAAGGATTGCCAGGTAAGGCACCTGCCAAGAGTCCACCGTCTAATGGGAAGAAACGAAGCCTGAGAAGTGGTGCTGAGGCGGAGCTTGGAGGTGCTGAGTCCTGCTCTCAGGGATGGATGCCTATCGGAGACCATGGTGCAGAGTTAGAAAGAGGCCAGCTGATCCCAGAGCACACTGGGGCTGCCTCCTCACTAGACCTATTCTGTGACCATTACTAACTTCATTTTATGACTCAAGGCAACGTGGTGGGCTGTTTCAAAACCTGCCCTGCTAAAGGTCACACGAGGGCATAGATTTAACTGGGACACCAGCAAGAATCAATGTACAGGCCAAGGCTGCTGCATGTGGTCTTCGGTCTGGGCTGCATTTAAAGACATGTGTTTGGGGGTGATTCATGTCTCTGCAGATGTTAGATGATGCAACTATATTGCGAAACACTCATGCATGCACACTCGAGGTAATCATATCGTTAACAAAGCACAGCCGACCCACTGACAACTCTACCCTCACACCCCTGCCCTGGCTCCAGATGTTCTACCGGGGCAGTTTTTGCATATATGTAAAAAATACCATGAGTCTCTTTCTTCATAATGAATAGTTTCTTGATCTCAGTAAGAAGACGGCTTCTATTTTTAGATTAAAAAGAAAATCTGCCTCTTGCATCTTTCATACACAGTGAATTTTCTCTCTATTTTAGTAAAATGTCAGTTGACTTCTTTCAAACTGTAAGTTGTTAAAATTAATTGTGCCACACTTAGCTGCCTTTTAGGCAACAGTCTCTCAAGAACCCAATGTCAAAGATCCCAGCACCAGCTCAAAAGACACTGACTGAGCATGGACGTGCCCAGTGTCATGGACTGAGCACAGGGCCCTGGGACAGCAAGCTTGAGAGTGTTTGCCTGCATGTATGTATGTGCACCATGTGCATGCCTCGTGTCCTCAGAGTCCAGAAGAGGGTATTGGATCCCCTGGAACTAGAGTTACAGATGATTGTGAACTACCGTTCCAGGGCTGGGAACTGAACCTAGACACCATGGGAGCTCAGGGGCATGGTGGGTGTGGGCAGGACAAAGCCAGTGGTGTGTGTAGAGCCGAAGCAGCAAGGCTGTTGTGAACCATTGGGGCATTCAGATCATGACTGAAAGTATGCAGTGTTGTACACACTATAAGGTGAGCAGAGAACTGCAGAGATGGCCCAGCAGTTAAGAGCGTTTGCTGCTCTTGCAGGAAACCCAGGGTCAGTTCCTGGCACTTGAGGGCACCAGACACACACATGGTGCATATGCACACATGCAGGCAAGCGTTCATCCACATAAATTAGATAAATAATTTCCTTCAAAATTTAAAGTGCACCAATGCTAAGACTTTGTTAGTAATTTATGCGTGCTCCTATAAACATGGCTGCCCTGGAATCTATGCCTGTAATTCCAACTTTTTATTATTTTTAATTTTTTTAAGAATTTTTAATGAATTTTTATTTATTATGTATACAATGTTCTGCCTGCATGTATGCCTGCAGGTCTGAAGAGGGCACAAGATCTCATAATGGATGGTTGTGAGCCACCAAGTGGTTGCTGGGAATTGAACTCAGGACCTCTGGAAGAGCAGTCAGTGCTCTTAACCTCTGAGCCATCTCTCCAGCCCCCTATTTTTAACTTTTTAAGACTTATTTATTTTATATGTATGAATACCTGCCTGCATGTATATGTACTGCATGCATCCTTGGTGTCCACAGAAGTCAGAACAGGGGGCTGGATCCCCTGGAACTGGAGTTACACATGGTTGTAAACCACAATGTAGGTTCTGGAAACCATGTTCTCTGCAAAGAGCAGCAAGCACTCTTAACCACTGAGCCATCTGTCTGGCCATTGCAATTGTAGCTTAAGTTTTCTTTTCACTGCATCCTTCTTGGAGTCCCCTGTGATACTTGTGAGTTTTCAGAATACTTATTCCTCTTGCTCTCATGCCTGCTGATTGAGAATGTGAATATTGGTGAGAAGACTCCACCAGGCTGGGTGACAGGTTGGTAGACCAGGGCTCAGTCTGCAGTTCCCCCAAAGCACCAGGGAGAATATAAAAGCCATTGTTCTGTTTTTCTCAGTGTCTGGATTTTTCACATCTTTGCTTTAGCCTGTAAGTGAAGCCAGCATCAGAGGACAACTGTGGAAGATCAAGGTCTCCTTAACTTTCAGAATAAACCCAAGGACAGCAGGCAAGACAGGCAGTGTGAGATGAAGCCCTGGGGCTGGAATGCAATCAGTTCATCAGTAGTGAAGGGAGGAAAGGGCAGGCTGAAGTCAGGCAAATGTGTCCATACAACAAGCAACCTTGCATCTCACAGATAGCAGGAGATGAGGAAGGACAGAAGAGAATGTTCAGTGATGCTCCCCAGATCTTTAAGTTGGGAAAATTAGGTGGGTAGCAATGGCATCACAAGAAAGGCTAGCAGAACTCTGGACCTCACAGTGTACCCATGGCCAATGCCTCCAGCAGGCAGTTGACATAAGGAACCAGATCTTGGAGAGGGTGATACATTTGAAGAATAGCCTATACATCAATGACAGTGATGGACAAGTAAGAGGAAGAGATAACCGGGTAATCTATAGAAGAGAGAAAGAACTGGGCTGAGAGAGCACAAGTGGCCAGCAGTGTTGAAACGACAAAGAAAGGGAAGCCAAAGAGGATTCCATAAAAATGTTATGGAGCCTCCCAGGAAGGAAGAATGGAAGGAAGGAAGGAAGGAAGGAAGGAAGGAAGGAAGGAAGGAAGGAAGGAAAGAAGGAAGGAAGGGTTGGGAGGAAGGCTGGGGAAAGTGGGGCTATTCTCTTTGTGGTTTGTAAAGTGGAGAGACTGGATCATGTCAGTAACAGCAGATGCCATGGGGGAAAGATGGGGGTCCACGAGATGGGAGCACAGTGGCTGGAGAGGCAGGAGGCAACAGAAAGCCAGAGTGGGCACTAAAGAGCACGGGTAGGAGAGCTGGACCCCTGCAAAACCATAGCATTTATTCCAAGTTCCTTCTGCTTCTAAAGGATCATAATGTAAGTGTTGTCCCTTACCTCCAGGATGTCACTCAAAGCCAGAATTTATTCTTGCTCTGTGTTGAAGGTTCTGGAACCTTCTATGTGCAGGAGGATGCCCCCTTCTCACTGTCTCTAAAGATGGATGGGAGAAGCAGAGGCTCGGTCAGGCATAAATTATTGAGAACAAGCCAAGCATAACCAGAGCCCTCACTGCCCACAGAACACCCAAGGCACCATCTCTTGTCTTCCTCATCAGGCCTCAGGCTCTCTCATGTCACAGCTGCACCCAGAGCTGACTTCTCACTCTTTAGCCCACGTGGCACCTTCAGCCTCAACTGCAAGCCCTCAAGGGCAGGAACTGTCACATTTCTCTTTAAGTCCTCCATGGAAGCTGCCCCATGCTTGTCACACACATTTGTGGAATTAAATTAAATCATTATGTTCAAAGGCATCTTTGAGACAGCTGTACATCTGCATTAATGATGCTCCAAGGCCCAAATGTGTTTAAGTGTTGGCTTGGAGATGCCTTCTGACACACACAAGAGGACTGGTCACATGAATTTACATCTCTACTATATTTTTCATCTCTTGTTCTCTCTCTGCATCAACCCCCTTCGTGTGTGTGTGTGTGTGTGTGTGTGTGTGTGTGTGTGTGTGTGTGTGTGTGTCTAAGTTTCTATCTCTTTCTGTCTCTGGGTCTCTCAGTCTCTGTCTCTTTTTGGTCCTCCAATGTTCTCTATCTCCATCTCCCTATCTCTCTCTTCCTCTTTCTCATCACCGGGGAAATCTGAAATGTTTTAGGGACACTCACACATCCCTATCGAGATACCCAGGTAGAAAGAAACTAGTTTTCAGTTCAAAGCCCATGGGGACCCGGAGACCTTTCAACAACCGAGTCAGGACCTTGGATACCAATCTTTTGGCCCCAGTCAACCAGTCAACAGCAGCTGGAGAACGCCCATCAACAGCCTATCTACCTGATGCAGAGACACCCAACTAAGCTGCTCCCGTGTTCTTAACCCCAGAAACTACAAGATAATCACAGTTTCTGGCAGAGATGCATGATTTGGGAATTTGTTGATATGTAGCAGTAGCAATTGGTAGTAAAACCCCCACATAGATTATCCATCTGATTCATCAGATTTATTTCCTGCTTTCCACCATTTCCAGAATTAAATCCCAAGAACTATCAGTTCCTACTGTGGCAGACATTCAAGGACTAGGCTGTGGATTCTGAAGGCAATTCTGCAGGAAATGTCCAAAAGAACACTTAAGCGGTAGTCATGACTATTGACTATGCCTTCTCTCTCTCTCTCTCTCTCTCTCTCTCTCTCTCTCTCTCTCTCTCTCTCTCCCTCCCCCTCTCTCTCTCTGTGTATGTTCTCCCAGAGACAAACCTTAGGGGTGGGTTAAAAACTTAAGTTTCCAGTTTAATTTCTAGCACTCAGGATCAATTGGAGCATGAAGATGAGAAATAGAGCTCCCTAATGTGTGAATATCAATGCCATTTACTGTAACAGGGCTCTGGACAGCATGAATTTCACAGTGCTAGAAAGAAGTGTGGAAAATGCACAGGCCTGGAAGATAGATAGGTTGGTTCAAAGTCCTGGCTTCTGTGCATGTCACATGGCTGGGGACAACAAACCCAACTACATAGATGAGGTTGACTCTTCAAGGGGAACACTGTCACACACCGGACCCTATAACTCAGATAATATATGCAGGGGGGATAAGTGTGTATAAATACGGAACCCTCTTACAAGGAAACTTTACCCCTCCTGCCTGTAGAGATGTTGGGACCACTGAATGGAAAAAGATGTACAGACATAGAGCAAAGTACCTTCCCAAAGCCCCCAGAAAGGGTGAGAACACAGTGCAGCCACAGCCTGCTTGTGAGAGACAAAGGGGGAAGTCCTGGTAAGCAGTAAGTGTGGGGTATGTACTGTGTTTGCCAATTAACACCAAGTGTTTTCAATACTCAGCTCTTCTGGGTTGAAGTGGAGAACACAGGGCTGACAGAGCCACCCAGAAGACTGAATAAGGAAACTGACTGTACAGGAAAGGACTATGGGTCCAGTCTCTTCTGTTCACTGAGAAGTCTGGTTAAGTCTGGCAAAGAAAGGAGATAATCAGAGGGAAGGTGGTCCAGAAAATTCTCAGGGTGGGACAAGAAGAAAGGCCAGTAATGACTTCCCAAGTTGACTTAACATTTGATTTTTGGTAACTTTTATGTGTGCTAATGCCTCCAAGTTACCTTCTCCTGCTTTACAAAGCAAGTTTATAGATTAGTGTTCTTGTTTGTGGAAATGATTTCCTATTTCATGGTCTGTCCTTGGTGCAATGGCTTCAGTGTGGGTCTGGCTGATGAGCAAAGTTTCTAGTGGCATCCCACAGAAGGAAACAGACCACTTACCAAGTGAGCGCTCCTGGAATCGTTCTCTTCTAGATTCATCAGAAAGAAAACCTGTAACACATTGAGAACCATCAGTCAAGACCAGGCTGGAGAAACCCATGGAAATAGCTGTCCTGAACAAGCAGGAATTCATGGACCACAGACTGATAGCTGGGAAACCAGCATAGGACCAACCCAGACCCCCTGAACATGGGTATCAGTTAGGAGGCCTGGGCAATCTATGGGGGCCTCTGGCAGTGAATCAGTATTTATCCCTAGTATACAAATGGACTTTGGGAGCCCACCCCACATAGAGGGATACTCTCTCAGCCTACACACATGGGGGAGGGCCTAGGCCCTGCTCCAATGATATGACAGACTTTGAAGAGTTCCCCCCCCCATGGAAGACCTCAACCTCCCTGGGAAGCAGAAAGGGGGTTGGATAGCGAGTTAGTGGGGGGAAGGGGAGGAGGGGAGGGAAAGGGAACTGGGATTGACATGTAAAACAAGATTGTTTCTAATTTAAATTTAAAAAAAAGAGGAGAGAAAAGAGCCATCAGGCCAGACCTCCCCACCCACTTCCAGAGACAGCTGTAATTGTAGAGCTGAACCTGCAAATATGCTCTTAAACAGAGGAGCAGCGTGTGACAGCAGAGCATTTTACTGGCATTAACACCAATAGGAAAACTCATCAGAAACATAAAACAATGGCTTCTAAATGGTAGAGCATGAACCTGATGCCATTTGCAATTAAACATGGTACAGGGCAGAGAAATGAAGACCCTTCTATCCCCCAACCAAGTCCCCTTAAGTGACAGTGACATGGATGCCAGTCACATTACTGGAGATGGCTAAGTCTACCCTGATGAGACACAGAACCACACACACACCCTACGATGTGGATGGCGCATGGAGGGGGAACAAGCATGTCCAAGTGTGAGGTCCTCATAATGCATGTGCTGGTTAGTGTTTTGTCAACTTGATGTAACTAAGTCACCTGAGAAGAGAAAACCTTGACTTAGAGAATGCCCCTGCCAGATTGGCCTGTATTCGAGTGTGTAGAGGGCATTTTCTTACATGATATGAGAAGGCTCAACCCACTGTGAGGAGTGCTAACCCCTGGGGAGGTGGTCCTGGGTTGTATTAGAAAGCAGGCTGAGCAAGCCAGTGAGCAGTATTCTTCCATGGGCTCTGCTTCAGTTCCTGTCTCCAGGTTCCTGCCTCGAGTTCCCTTCATGATCAACCATTATTAAGATGTGTAAGTCAAATAAGCCCTTTCCTCCCACAAGCTGATTTTGGTTGTGGTATTTTATTCCAGCAACAGAAACAGACTAGAGCAAGGGGAAACTGACATTGGCCCTGCCGGCTGGCAGTTGGAACCACTGAATGCAAATTCTATATGGAGAACTCTGTAAAAATGCTTAAACAAATGGTTGCATCACCCAGTGAGATAAGAAAGGAGCAAACGTAAAACCAAGCGTTTGCTTTTTGTAATGAGTTTAATTGTTCAAAGGTTATCTGTAGAAAAACTAGACGTCTAACTTTAAATGATTCCCAGAGAACTGGAGTTTGAAGTTTATGAAGGAAAAACAAATAATATTAAAGGTCATAGATTTCAACTTACCAAGCAGATAATCGTTTCTCCGTCTATAGGATCTTGGCATGTCCCCAAAAATCATCTAAAGATGTTTAAATATCAGGATGAAAGAGAAAGCTGTAAATGCTACATAGAGGACTCAGATATGTAATGCATCCAGTAAAATAAAGACAGCTCTCTGTGGTACCTAATGTGTGTATTCAAGAGAACACAGTAAGAAGCTGGGAAGATGGCTCAGTGGTTAAGAGCACCACTGCTCTTCCAGAGGACCTGGGTTCAATTCCCAGCATCCACATGGCAGCTTAAAACCATCTGGAACTCCAATCCCAGAAGATCTGATGCCCTCTTCTGACTTCCTCAAGCTCCAGGCACACATGTTGTACACAGACATACATGCAGACAAAATACCCACTTACATGAAATAAATAAACAAATTAATTAATTAAAATAGTTTAGGATGATGCATGCCTGGATCCAAGCAATCAAATGGCAGAGACAGGGAGGTTGTGAGTTCAAGACAACCCTGGGCTGTAAAGTGAGACCTTGCCCTACCCACAAAGAAAAGAAATGACAGAAGCAAGGAAGGAAAGAAGGCAAGAGAAAGGGAGGGAGGGGCAGGAAATCACATGGAGAAGAGTAAGTTATATGAAATTTAAGTTGAAGCCAAAGCTTTCACTGACCCAGGATTTGCTTCTAAACACTGTGGAGCAGAAATGGAACTTTATTATTAGACCAAGTTTAGGTCAAAAGATTTAGAGGAAATGTCTCTATGAGAATTCTAATTGACATTCATGAGATCAAAAGGGCCCCAAGTAGTTTGTATAAAATGCCAAAATCCACAAATAGTCAAGAAGGGAAGTCTCCCGCCTTTCTGCCTGCCAGATACTTCTCCATCCTCAATAGCCACCATGAGGCTCTGGCTCCCATCATGGGAACAGATTAAGGGGTGAGGACTTAACAATTCAATGCAGTGAGCAATGTTAGGACAAGCAGAAACCACATAAAGAAGAACAGTATTGGACCATTCCTCCATACTATGTATAAAAACTAAATCAGAGTAGATCATCAGTGGAAGACCTAAGTGTGTGTAAGTGTTCACAAACAATAAAAGAGAAAGAAATTGGATGGAGCAAAAGGCTTCACAGGGTGGGGGTGGCATGAAAAGTGAGAGGAAATAGTCACCAAGAGTCCATAATAAAAAGATAACTAGAAAACAGGAATTGACATTGCAAATGGCAGTCATGAGAAAATGCAAATGAAACCATAACAAAGTAGGTCTTTGTACATTATAAATGGCTAAAATAGAGACAGGCAGGAACCAATGTTGGTGAGAAGGCGTAGAAACAGATGCTTTCAGCCAGCTAGGGTGGTGCTTGACTGCAATCCCAACACTTGGGAGGCTGAGACAGGTGGATCGCTGTGAGTTCAAGGACAACCTTGGCTACATACTAAAGCCATCCTGGGCTACATAGCAAGAGCCTATCTCAATAAAAAAGAAAAAGAGAGAAAGAGAGGGAGAGAGAGGGGGGAAGAGGGAAAGAGAGAGAGAGAGAGAGAGAGAGAGAGAGAGAGAGAGAGAGAGAGAGATCTGGAGAATTCTGACTCAGACTGACTGGCTGGTTAATTTTGGTGATTGTGTGGAGCTCAAAAGTTTCAGGTTTCAACCAAATTCTCTTGGGCTCTCTTAGCCCCCAGTAGCCTTTTATTGCCCCTCTATCTGAATAGCCTAACATTCTTGAGATCATCAAGTCAAATCCTTTTGGGAGCGTACAGATCCCTAGGTCCTAGCAACCCCAAAGCTAAAAGTGACATCCAACACATCTGAGGCCTCTAGCAGTTGCCCCTCTTTGATGTGACCTACATGAAATTTCCACAATCTTATCAAAATCCCTTGATTGGATACTTTATTTGTTCTGCTCCTATAAAAACATTAACTAAAAAGCGAACTATCACGCTGGGACATAACATTTGGGGTCCATTGAATCTGTGCTCCCAGGCCATGGTCGCTCATATTTAGCTCCCAAACAAACTATATTTTATTTCCTTTGAGGTAAGAGCTGTGTTGCTGTATTTTGTGTCAAGGGAGTAGGGAGTAGGAAGTAGGATTATGGAGAATGAGTCAGTAGTTGTTCATGGGAGAATCCCTCTGCATGAGCAGAATTCTGTCTACTGGCATCTGGATGATGACCCCGCTATCCCATCAAATAACTGAGCTTTCACAGACCATCCCCAGGCCCAGCTGTAAGGAAACAGCCCTCCCTCATACCTCTTCACTGCTGTTGGACTCAGATGTGGAGGCCCAGCGGCAGTGAGCCCATACATCCTGTACCTGTCCCTTGGACATCTGCACGGTGCTCCTGCAAGCAGCTGTTGGCTGGCAAAGACAGAGTCGTGAGTTGCTTCTTCAGCACCCTGTGGGAGGAGTTAGCCTCTGGACAATAAACTGGGAAATACTGCAGGGTACTCACAGAGGCCATTCCGTTTTCCAAAGTTAACACTCAACGGAACTCAACAGGGATAAAAAGGAATGTTTAAATATCTCCACAGTTTTAATACTAGTCTCCAAGAAAAGTCTGCCATCCCTCGTGAATACAAAGGACTGTCTGAAATTTATTCTTGCTTTAACAGAAACAAGTGGTAGAGATGCCATACATTTGACTATATGGCATATACATACATACATGGATGTATATGTCTCTGTGTGTATGTATATGCCGTGTGTGTGTGTGTGTGTGTGTGTGTGTGTGTGTGTGTGTGTGTGTGTGTGTGTATAAGTCACTTGGCCCTAAGATTTAATTAGAAGTGCATGCATGTGACAGTCCTCTGCAAGACACAACCCCATTGAAGTTTCATGAGATAAATAACAAAATAATGACCTCTGTAATGAGGTCTCAGGAAGTCACTCATTTGGCTGAAAACATTTTGGGTCTGGACTGATGGTTCCATACTGGTTAGAGAGGGTTCCATACCACAACAGCTGACTATTCCGGTCACAGGGAAAGGAGAACTAAATAGGCCATATGACCTCAATGAGAAGGGGAGGCACGCTGTGGGCAACACTGTCATGGGCAGTGCGCCAAGGTGAGGCTCACAGTTTCACACTCAGGTTGAGCAGAGTTTCAAGTGTGCTGGGACTTCTCTTCGCTCTAGGCCTCTTTGCACCCACTCTGCCTGATAGAACTGTCCCCACCAGGTGAGACTGATATGATACCTACTGGATATTTCATCTGTACTTTAGAGAACAGGACACTGGGGCAGTAAGGGTTAAATAACTGACCAATAACACCAAACACCGCAGACTCCAAGCTCAAGAGCCATCCCTTGGGCACAGAGCACACAGTCCATGGCAGGAAAGGCTGTGGTGACCCAGTGTGTGGCTGAGTGCCAGAGAGGTAGTGGTCAAGCTCCTTTGGTGACCCCTGATCCACTCCCGTCATGGAATTAGTGAGGGTCTTCCTTGTATTACTTCCTGGGTCACTTACCACATAGTAGCCCCTTTGGAATGTACAAGAGGAGGTATCACCAGAATCTCTTAGACATGTGGTTTCCTGAACACTGAACTCCAAGTTCATGACCAAGGTGTCTTCATCCAGGACATTGACCTTCACAAAATCAAAGCATGGGTTTGCAATAGACATGTTGCTGAGATTCATGGTGCTGGCATGATTCTTGCTGCCCAATGAGAAAACGTTGGTAGAATCACCTACTCACTGGGAAAGCTATGTGTTGTCATAGCAGCATCCATGCAGCCGGCATGCAGACGGCACTCACACGGAAGCCCATAGAGAAAAGCCATGCAAAGTCGCCAACCATGAAACCAAAGAAGCTGAGTGTGGGTGGGCACCCCTTGAATCCCAGCACTCAGAAGGGCTGAGGCAGGAGGCCAACCTAGTCTATATATAGAGAGATCTTATCCCAGAACAGTAGTAAATGGAATGGAGGGAAGAAAGGAAAGAGAAAAGGAGGAAGGGAGGGAGGGAGGGAGGAAGGATAGAGGGAGGGAGGGAGGGAGGTTGGGAGGGTAGGAGGGAGGAAGGGTGAGAGGGAGGGAGGGAGGGTACACAATGTATGCCTTCACACCAAGGCCAACGTTGCTTCTAAAGATTTACATTGGCAATTCCTTCTACATAGAGTCCATGTGAACTCACCTAGTCACCAAATATTATTTGCAACTCCTAAATTAGTCACCTAGATTTTTCCATTGCTCATGAACACATGCAAAGTAGCAAAGCTTTGGGTCACCCAGTGTGCATGTCCCCAACTAAAGGGAAGGAAGAGGTGGGGGTGCTCTGCCTTCGTCCAGCCTGTGCACTGTGAACACGCTGCTTGTGTTCTGTTGGAAAACTTGTAATTGTCATTTGGCGCTTTCTTTGTGTCCCCAGGCTAGTGCTAAGGGCTGCCAGGCATCAAGGATAAGAGACCATGATGTGCCTTATGTAGAAGACACACACATTCAGTAAGACTTCTTTGGGTGGGAATCCCATGTTTCTGGGCAGTAAGTTTATTGTTAATGAGTGTACAATGTATATTATATTAGGTACCAATGAGCTTAAAAAAACAAACCTCACAAAATAAGGGTATATAGTGAAAGTGTCAATGAAAATATTGTGCCCCAAAACTCTTGGGAACCTCATTCTGAATCTGTCCTAGGAGCCATGATCTGGTCTCTGCCAGTTCAGTCTGGAAAACAGCAAGAATAGATTGCATGGACTTGAATTGACATTTTCTTAATGAAGGCACCATACACATTCACCAGTTCCTAAAATGAGTAAATGAGCCACAGGATGTCTCCTGGTTGAACACTTTTGACCTATGACTAAATCTGAAACATTTTCTGCAATGGTGGCATACCAGGGAACCTGTCAAACTTCCTGAAGAACCTGTGTGGTCTTAGGACAGGAGCTTGTGCTATAGCAAGCTCCTCCCTGTGCACTGGGCACCTGAGGCAGGACAGTAAAAATGTCAGCCAGATGTGATTCCAGAGTGGGTACCACTCCACAATGTTTTAAAAAAAAATTAAACAAGACCATTTGGGAAGTTTGTGCTGAAGAATGACAGCAAGCCCATGATAATGGGAGAGAAGAGAGAAAGTAGCTGTGGTATTAAAAAAAGACCCAGAAGAACCTTCCAGAAGAGAGAAGATACAAGCGGAGACTCTACGGATAAGGATTGTTGTCTGAGGAAAGCCCAGAGTCCAGTCTCCCTGGACAAAGTCTGACCCTTGCTTCAGGGTAGAGTCATTTACTGCAAGGTTGGGAGATGGGGAATGTCAGACAAACTGTAGTCTGTCAGCCTTGGGAAGCCTTTTACAGAGTAAAGAGGCGACCCAGGCTCTTCTGTCTACCCACAGTAATTTCTGTTGCCAGCATCCACTTGGTCATACCCTTAGGATTCTATCTCAAACACACTTTTAATTCTTCCCACAACCAGGCTAGAGGGCTGGGTTTCCAGGACCTTTTATTCAGCTTCTCTTGGAATTACTTACTCTGTCTTTATACTGACTAGCTCTCCTCCCATTTGACTGCAAGTGGCTGAAAGGAAGCCTTCAGCACTTGGCTGCATCCTGTTCCTTCAGTCAGACATCTTAGTTTCCTGATGGGGTTGTAAGGGGTGTAGTGAGAATAGGCAATCTGACTAGAGAGGAAGCCTGAGGAGGTCTTCCTCACAGACGAGAAACACGATACTGATACTGAGGAGCAGTGTAAAGGCCACTTGTGTTCCATAGTTTTGCAGGAACTTCAGTGGTCCCAGGTGCATTTCCTGCAACATCGTGGAATGCAGCGCCCAAGGAGAGAGCATGGAGAATGCCGCTGGACCAATATGATGGGGAGAGCAAAGGAGTAGCAAGAACAGGCAGGTGAGCTCGAGGTGGGAGAGCAACACACCGAGACAGCAAGTGTCACATTAAGTTCTGTTAGGAGCTCGAAAGTCACCTGCAAATGGCTTATCTCTAGATACATGGGTCTGGGGTCAGGCCTACATGGCTATACCAAGATGGCTATATGTCAGCCCTGTGCTCCTCTTTAATGAATTGCTTTGTTCTGTAGTGAGCAGTAGCTAAATTACAAGTGAATTTAAACTGTTGGTCTCCAAGTTTGGCAAGAGGATGTGGGTTCGACAACACTCTAAGAGAATGGCATCCCGTGCCAATGGAGCATGCATGGCCTGGATGCCAGCAAACGCAGCAGTTTCAATTTGATGTAGCTTGCTTCCAGAAGCAGTTTGGCTGGCAGCTGCCTACACCCACCTCCAAGTTCCTCCCCACAACAGTGCTCGGTGCCAACCTTGACAGCCGCGTCCTGGGACTGGTGCCTCACTATGGCTGAGCCCACGTCCTCATGACCATGCCCAGCTAGAAAAGGCAACAGAAGCTGATGGATGAATTTGCTGTGTATTTGGAAAAGAAAACATGGAGCCAGTGTCTGAAAGGGGCAGGCAAAGGGGCTTGGTCTACAGGAAGGCAAGCCGGGAAAGTGAATGTGGACTCCGATGAGTAGCAGAGGAGCAGCTAAGTGTGAGAGGTCGTGAATAGGATGGAGAAGCAAGAAAGCCATACAGACTGTGGTGGCAGTCTCTACATGGTGGTGGTGGCTGCCTGGACATGTGGCCATGTGACTCCACCCTTGTCCCCATGAGCCTGGCTGCCCTGTTTCTTCCTCATCTTTAGCATAAACATCAGTTTCCTGTCCCTACCTCCCCCTGAACCTCATTAAGCTGATAAGACAGTGGAATCCTGGTGGGCGGTCAGGAAGCAGAGAGGTTCCTCTAGGATATTCTCCATTTCCCCCTCATTTTTGCTACACCGAATCACAGCAAGCCCAAATTAATGTCACCTCCCCCAGTTCTCGGGTGATCAGGAAACAGCACTATGAAGTTGAGAAAGGTGGGTGGGTTTCTTTGGCTCCAAAGCCAGGGCTTCTTCCCTATAAACACTGGGGGCCCAATGCTGAGTGGGAAGAGAGCATCCTAGGAGCCAGGAGGCTTCAGGGCTCTTTACCCCAAACCAGGACACACACACACACACACAGAGAAGCCAAGATCACAGGGAAAACACATAAGGAAGAATCAGATGTCCCAAGAAGCTTTGAGAACCTCAGGGCACAAACTATAATTAAAATCTCTTCTCTGAAACAGTCAGCATGAAAAAGAATGGGCTGAGATCTTTGTAAAAAGAATTTAAAAAATGATCTATTCAACAAAATAAGCAAAGACAAGATATAGTAAAGAAGGCACAGGGGTGGGGGGTGTCCCCATTGACTCACTCTCTTTAAGGAGTTCCGGGTGGCCTGAAACAGGTAAGGACTCAGGGATTGGGAGTTCACCTTTGCCACCGAGGCCTTGAGGGCTTCCTGCAAGGAGGAAGGGTCGAAGTCGTACACCGGGAAACCTGGACAGCAAGAACACAGGACGCAGTAAGAGGCGATAAAACATTGAGGGGGCTGCAGTCACCTAGAGCAGGTGGCTGAGTGTGTCCTTTACCTGAGACACATGGGTAGTGCATTCCCAGTGCCAACAGAACAAGAGTCTGCAGCATTGCCTGCTCCATCTTGAGAACTGTGACCCAGAGGCAGGAGATGGCCTGTCTACTGCTTCTCTCTTCAAGATGACAATTCTTTCTGAGGGCAGCTGTCTTATCCTTGTCACCTGCGACCTGGCTGCCCCGGCTGACTGGAGCAGTCCGGAATTCAAGAGAGATGACTGCCTCTGGTGTCAATATTTACTGCTGACTTGTCCTATGGAAAAGTTCCAGGTTGAGGCTACTTTTGAAGTTTGGACTGTTCCAAGGGACTTTAGTCCACAGCAGGGTTGGATTTCCCTGCATGGTGTTTATTTTCTGTCTTTGCATTTCATTATTTTGGGGGAGGGGATATAACTGTAGACTCAACAAAAAGGAGGATTTAAAGCCATTGTGTATTTATTCCTTACCTGGTCCTCAAATCCTACACCCTCATCTTTCAGTGCCAGTCTCCCCTTTCCTAGAGACCATACACATGCAGAATGATTTTGCCTGCCTGCTTATTTCTGCCTGCCACCTTCTGTACATGACTGGGGTCATGATTCAGAAACCACAGTGGCCATGTTGGTGACACAGAGCATAACGAAATACGTGTTGAATGAGTGAGCATGTGAATATACCAGGCCTCACTGAACTGTATTTCGGGTCTTTCATTTGAAGCTAGCACTAACTTCTGGTGTCTAACAAGTACCCAGAGCATGCTACTGTGAGACAATGGCCACGAAAATTTGTAATTCCATTACTTTTAACCTGGTTTGAACTCAATTCCATTAGAGTCTTCCAGATTGAACTAACGTCACCATCTGGCTCCAAACACTCTGGTCTCATTAAATGAACTGCAGTAATAAAAGCAATTGCAGATGAGCGAAGGAGATGAAGGAGGCAACAATAGCATCGTGCTGCCAGCACAGGGCTATTGATTTTGCTTGACGCTTGCTGGGGTGAGGAGGGAGCACTGGGCTTCTCGGATTCTCTTGGCTATAATTAAGTGTTAGCATCAGGCGTGCAGGGTGGGCTCCGATGAGAGCTAAAAAGCGACGATTTTAAAATGCCCCTGCAGAATTCCATCATGTCTTGTAAACCCAGAAGATTAACTATAAGCCATCCAGACTCGATCATGCTATGGTGATTTCTTGTTCTTCCTCCAATCTGCAGAAATGTGTGCCACATTCATCCCTGCAATTTTCTGCCATTCCAACCCCAAATGCTTGGTCCAAAGTATTCCGAATTGGGTGGCAGTAAGTGAAGCATTGCATAGCTTTTTGCACACACTTCCTGGAAGATCATATAAAGTGCATCACAGACCATTTAACAGGAGCACCTGGAACACACTGAGCAAGGACCAGTGGGCGTGTGGCTGCACCGTAAACGAAGATTCGTTACTTTCCCTTTTTTCCCAAGGTCATTTTCGTTTTCTCATCTCTACTGTCATATTATTTGCATGGTGGGGGGGGTGGATCACTATATTTAGAACAAATGTAAAACTGGAATCTTCAACTGATCCCCAAACCATGAACTTCACAGCTGCCTCCTAATTTCTTATGGCATCATGATTTCTAAACTGAGCTCCACGGCCAAGAGTCTGCTTGCTGGCCTCATCTCAGCGTTTCTGTGTTCTGGAAATGTCAATGGTGCAGTCTGGATGGTGTTCATGCTGCAGCAGCAAAACCCACAGCCTCAGAACCACCAAGGATCTTGCTGAAAATACACATCTTTCAAACCCACCCAGAAGCAGCCAACAGAAACTCCAGATATAGAACAAGCCCCCATTTATTTGACAGACCCCCCAACCTGCCTCCCCCTGTGTGATTCAGGTCCACACCTATGTCTGAGAAATGCTAATATAGAACAAAGATTCTCAGCCAGGGGATTTTGCCCATGTGAGTGTATGGCTTGAATATGAACACACACACACACACACACACACACACACACACACACACACACACACACACACACGGAAGTACCTCACAGGAGGTGGGCCCCAAGAAACACTTCCTTCCTCTTTTTCTTGTCTTTCTTGGCTTCTGGCCCCCTTGACAGGGGCAGCTTGGTGCCTCTGCGACTCCCTGCCACTGTGTTCTGATGGACCTTAGGCATTTTAGTTCTTAAGAAAATTAAGAATTTGAGAAAACTTCCTGCTGTTTGCTTACACAGCAGCTGCAGCATTTGTACCTCCCTGTTAACCGTGTCCAAGGGTCCAGTGTCCTCTAATCTTAACCAACACTTGTTATTTTCTCTTCTTTTTATTATTTATTTATTTATTAGTTCAAATTAGGAACAAGCTTGTTTCACATATCAATCCCTTCTCCCTCTCCCTCCCCTCACCCCTACCCCTCCTCCCCCACGGCATCCACCCTCCACTCCCCAGGCAGGGTAGGGCCCTCCATAGGGGCTCCGCAAAGTCCACCACATCATCCTGGGTCGGGCCTAGGCCCTTCCCCATGTGTTCACGCCAAGAGTGCATTCCTTCCCGTGGGATGGGCTCTCAAAGTCCCTTCCTACACCAGGGAAAAATACTAATCCACTACCAGGTGTAGGGAAAGCTGCCCGCTTAGGGGTGTGCCTGACCTGCCAGGGCGTGGTCAGGGTAACGTAGAGTGAGAGTTTTAGGTGGCTGGGTTTCGCTTTTGGTTTCACTTTTGGCTTGCTGTACAGACTGCTGCCATGCCAGCTAGCTAGGTCGCTCTGTAAGTAAGGCTTTTCCCTATTAAATACCCTTATATTTCTACTTGGCTCCGTATTGGTAATTTCCTCCTTTAACCAGGGCCCCCCTAGAGTGCAGAGGCCTCCTCATTGACATCCATGTTCAGGGGTCTGGATCAGTCCTGTACTGGCCTCCCCGACAGCAGTCTGGGGTCGATGTGCTCCCCCTTGTTCAGGCCAGCTGTTTGTGTGGGTTTCACCACCCTGGTACCGACCCCTTCGATCTTCATTCCTCCCTCTCTGCAACTAAGTTCCAGAGTATAGTTCAGTGAGTAAGTTCAGTGTATAGCTGTGGGTATCTGCCTCTGCTTCCATCAGCCACTTGATGAGGGCTCTGAGGTTCGGGCGCATGCCTAGGACCTATTTTCTCTTCTTTAGATAATGGCCATCTATATACGTCAAATGAAGCTTCACTCTACCTTCAATTTGCATTTTCCTTGTGATTGGTGGTTGGGCATCTTTTCACATTCCTGCCAATCATCTACACATCCCCAGACTTGATGGATTTAAATCTTTTGGATTGGCTAGCTGAAGGCTTGTGGGTTTGATGTTTTCCAGGGGTATCTTGCAATGTGGCTAGTTCTCTTCTATTGTTTTCCTAGTCTCTAGTTTTGTTTAGGTCTGCCCTGTTCTTTATCACTTCATTCCTTCAACTGATTTGGGACATGGTCTTTTTTTCTAGTTCCTTGAACTCTAAATTTAAGCATTTAGAGAGGGATTGGCTCCATCTGCACCCCAAGGTGAGTGAAACCCAATTAATCCCCCAGTCAGCCACTCAAGCAACCATGGCATGTGCTGTTCTTTCCAACTCTGAATCCCCAGGTAGAAGCTGGCAGGTGGGTCTCTCCTCCAATCCATTTGTTCAGTGCTATGTAGGGGATGGGACTAGGAAAGATGGTTTCCTACAACTTCCTCTTCTCTAGCTCTTGACATTTTTGTGCAAGGGACTCACTAGGAATGAAAACTAAAAAGGAGCTATGTCTGCAGAGGCAGATTGACCAATTAGGAGTTCAGTTCTGTGGAGATATTAGAATATAATAGGTTTCAAAGCTAATGACCGTATCTTAGTCTAACTTTAGGCCTTGGAATGGCCATTCTTTGCCCACTGCTGTGTCTGAACTAACATCTTGTGACTAATAAATAGAAACCTTTTGAAATCTCTTGACATAGCTTCCACCAACCCAGAAGCTAAGAATGTCATTGGATAGCATCTGTAGTCCATAGAAAAGCTTCCCCCATCTTGCTGTCACCACCTTTCTGATGTACCCACCAATGCATTTTAAACTCACCTTGATTTATGACTTTCTTTGTTCTGTAAAACTATAAAAGCTTCATGAAACTGCTTCCACATTGGAACATGGAATTTAGGCTGGTGAATCTCTGAGTTTGAGGCCAGCCTGGTCTACAGAGCAAGTTCCAGGACAGCCAGAGCTATACAGAGAAACCCTGTCTCAAACAAACAAACCAACCAAACAAAAAATAGCTCCATATTGTTGGTTTTCTAAAAACAGGTCAAACATGATTTTTTATGAAACAACAGTTTGGCTTAAATATAGAATTTAAGCATGAGCATTAAGACAGGATGAGAGACATGTACAAGAAAGACAGTCATAAACACGTGACAGTGATCTCTGGCTTCTCGTGAGTCTGCCTCAAATACAGCTGTGAAAAAGAAAAGAATTATGCTGAATGCTTCAAGACCATGAAAAATACCCCAGATATTTAACATAGACAATCTCTTTCTTTTTAAAAATGCCCAATAGTGCCACATGTCACCCTGCAACTGGCATGCGGAATCTGGTAGCTCTGCTATCACAAATGCCAATGAACAGAGACAGAAATGCAATCCTTCGACTGTGATTTATTTTGAGACCTGGCAATCTGAGAAGGCAGTGGATTAACACCCTAAAAAATTCTGTTTTCCAGCTCATCACCCAGCAGATTACATAGGGAGAAATCGGGAGGCTAGAGAAAAAGGCAGATAGGCATCCTGGAGTTCATTCTTGGCCTTCTGATCAAGTTATGTCTCTGAGACTTGTGATCACTGGCTGTCTGGCTTTCACTCCTCCCCATTCTCTGGATGTGTGGGCTCGGGCACTTCCTAAATTGCTGAGTCTAGTTAATGTACACTAGGGGTATCTGGGATGCAGGTGGGTTAAATCAAAACAAATTCACCATTAACAGTGTTGGTGCTGAGCTGTCTATGCTGACTCCAGCCTCCAATAAGGAATCTATCCATCCCTCCATCCACTATCAATATTCTAGGGGAGAAAGGGAAAGGATGTGGTAAGATGGCTTCCCAACCCTTCCAGTCTGTGACCTTTTGTGAAGCGTCAGACTGAAGGCCTAAAGTAAGTCCTGAATCTGTTCCATCTTCACTGTCAGCAAGCATGCCAGCACACTCTGTCAGGGCAAGGGATGTGAGGGACCACATGACTTCCGTCTGAAGATGCTCTGCAGCCTTGACACTTTCAGTAACCCTTTCTGGTAATGGGTCAACCCCTCAGTGCACCATAAGGTCACATGTCTCAATGCAAAACACAGCTCTCATCTTAAAGGGAATAAGGGACAGTTTATACTGGAGACAAACACAAATGGCTATTTCCCAGGAACACGGATGCAAGTTGCCCAAGTAACACATTCCAGATGCAGAACCATGTCATGAAGTTTTTATAGTTACAGAACAAAAGAAAGACCTAAGTCAGAGGAGTTTTAAAAATACCTGAGTGGAGACATCAGGTTGACAAGGTTCTAGTGAAACAGAGGAATGTGCATCTGGGCTTCAGACGCTATTTGAAGAGATGCTTAGTTCTTGGGTTGGTGGGAGCTCGTCGTCGTCATCATCTGTTAACATCGTAAAATGACTTACCTGGCAGTCACAGGGATGTTCGGTGGGACACAGAAGTTAGGCAAGCAATGACTGTTCAGAGGCTAAAGATAGCCCAAGACAAATGGGCTTTGATCTGCAACAGTCCAGCTCTCTACAGCGATGGTATTCAGTCTTCAATGGCTGGCAGCCTCAAAGATACATCATTTTATTTTGGAGTTTTTGTCAAATTCATGTTGTTGAACCACCCCATCAGAGACCAAATGTGGGTAATGAGGTTCCAGAAACCTACATTTTTTTTTTTAGTTTAAGCCGTTTCATTTACATTCTATTGAAAATATAATTACATCAATTTCCTTCTTCTCTTTCTACCTCAAGATCCTCCCATATCCCATGCCCTCTCAAACTGATAGCCTTTTTCTTTGATAGTTATTGTTACATTACGTACATGTGTGCACAAACATATAAGTGCAACCTGATGAGTCCATTTTTGCATTGAATAGCCAATCAGGGCACTCATTATGGAACTTAACATATAACAAATGCTAGCCTCAGACTCACAGTCCTCCTGCCTCAGCTTCCCAAATACTGGTGTTATCGTTGGACCCAGCCTTATTCCTTTAGTCTAAACATAGCCACATGGCTCCTATGGGCCAAGGACTGTACTGACCACTCCCATCTTCCCAATTACCCTACAGGGTGGTCCTGATGTGGGGTCCTTGGGGCCAAGAAGGAGGCTTCTTAGAGAGGCAAGTGCCCTGCTCCTCTTGGCAACCGTGACATCGTCTGCCCCTAGTGTGAGTAGTAGCAGTAGAGACTCTTCCCTAGGTCCTCCATTCCCGATGTGGGAGACCTGAGCACAGAAGCAGAGCCTGTTACATGGGCAAAGGTGAGGAAAACCTCAACAGGAGCCATAAAGGACTTTCTCCTCATGTTCATGAAAATTTACCTTGCCTTCTTCAGGCCAGGCCACTGCCTCTCACTCTGCTCATCTCGGACTCCAGATCTGATGCACAGCTGGTCTGACCCTTCCCTGCTCCTCTGCCTGCCCCACAGACCTGACAAGGCCACAGTAGCCACCTTTGTTGTCGTGATTTGGTCTCTCTGTTGGAATCTTGAATTTGTCATCCTCCTCAGACTACAAGCCCTTTGGAGGCAGCAACAACATGATTTATTAGAGTAATTAAGTAAATGGATTTTGAATGAATGAATGAATGAATGAATGAATGACTTTAGATAATGAAACTGGAGTCTCCTAACCTGCTCAGTATCATATGAGATACAGTGGTACACATCTCAACATTATGTCCCTTTTTCTACCTTACTTTTCTAAGCCTTGGGGTATTTCCACTTTTAAATGTGTCCCCTGTAAAAGTCAGCTAACATCATGGGAGAAATTAGTGTAGACATCTTAAAAGGAATAGAATATAAATTCAGAGGGAAAAAATGATAACACTAGAAATGGAAAAAAGAGAACACACACATGTACACAGAGAGGGACACACACACACACACACACACACATACACACACACACACAGAGAGAGAGAGAGAGAGAGAGAGAGAGAGAGAGAGAGAGAGAGAGAGAGAGAGACTAAAGACAGATGGTCCCAGTGTGCATGCAGAAAACCTTGTGTCCAATTCCCAGCACCACATTAACCAGTCATGACAGTGCACTCCAGTGATCTCAGGACTCAGGAGGTGGAGGCAGAAGGACTAGGATTCAAAGTCATACATAGTGTATGTGAGGCCAGCCTGACCTACCTGAAATAAGAGAGAGGGAGAAAGGGAGGGGAGGGGATGGGGAGACTGCTGCTTGCTTCAGATTATCTGAGAAAGGTGGTCCAGGAATGGAACTCTTGTCTGGCATGAAGAGCATCAGGGGCCTGCACTCAAAGTGCCTACACGGTTCAGCTCTGTGCACCTTGCTACTGAACTCCAAGCATACAGAATAATCAAACCCAAGTAATTCGTGTTAAGACCTGAGACCGGTTTGAGGCCGCTCATGCCTGTAGCACAGATGCTGGAAGATACACACTCCAAGATGAAGGACAGGTTAGCCTCACAGCTGGAGATTCTGCAGGTTTTGCACTGAACATGAATAACATGCAAAGTTCCTCATCATGTCCATGTCTGCAGCCAATTGTGTTACAGAACACTGATCTCACAGAGCATTTATCCAGCACACTGGCCTTTCTTTCTCCAAAAGTTGTTATCATTATTAAATGGGAAAACTCCTGTGTTATTCCTTTGTTCTGAGGATATATCATTTCTGTCTTCCAAAGCTATATTCATTACGCAACAAGCCCTGATTAGTTAGAAACATTGTGGCCTGTGAGTTTCTCACATGAGGAACCAATGAATAATAATTCCCCAGAGATTTTCTGATATTCTCATTGACTCAGGCACCGACTTTGTGCTGGGGACACCTATGAGCAAGGCCCAACATAGTTCCTGACTGCTGAACACCTTTAACCGAGGGGAGTGGATGTCAATCAGCAGGTTTCATAAGTTCAGGGAAAACAACATCAGCAATGGAGGCCCTCCAAGAACAACCAGTCACACTAGAGGGATGCTTCATAAAAGATTTTAGAAAGGTATACCATGGGTGGACTTGAGGTAGTCAGGCAAAGCTCTTTGGAGAAGCAAATATTGATATGCCAGCTAAAGGATGATTCAGAATGAATGAGAGAAATAAGCAGGGGAAAGAGCCCCAGACAGACAGACTAGAGGAAGAAGGAATTCTGGGGCAGGAACAAATATGTCACCCTAGAGATAGAGCCACACAGTTTGCCCAGAGTAATTCCTCTCTATTGCTTGACTAATCATTAATTGCATCCTGGGCCCTAGGTAAAGTCATGCAGTTTGCCTAAGGTAGTTTCCACGTATGTCTGCTTCTCTACAGTAATCATTAATAGCGTTCCAAGCCCTTTGAATTCCAGTGTCTTGTGAGAAACTGAGAGACTCAGAGTTCAGGGTGAAACACAGAGTCCTGCATCAGATAAGGCTGGGGAAGCGAGCAGGAACATGCCAAGCCAAACCACAACCACTTTTGACAGCATCCCTGGTTGTGCATCCCATGGTAACAGGAAGCTATTAAAGGGTCCTAAACATGAACACTATTTGATCATATTTTGATTGGCCTCAACTATAGAGATGTTAGATGGAGAGGGAATAAGCACCAGAGACATTTCAGAGGCTCCTACCTGAGACTGGGTGTTATTTTTGTAAACGAGGTGGCATTAGATGAAAGAGACTGGGAATCCTTCCCCTCCTACCTTTTCCCCTGCTGTCTGAGCAGGGGTTCTTGTTCTGTTACTAGGGATGAAGTTGTTACTGCTCAGTTCAAGCTAAGATAATAGTCCAGGGTAGACAAGAGCAGTAGCAGAGGAGGAAAAAGAGAGGCACTTGGATTTTAAAAGCATCATCAGGTACAGCCTGGAGGAGAGAGAGAGAGAGACAGACAGAGAGAGAGAGAGAGAGAGAGAGAGAGAGAGAGAGAGAGAGAGAGAGAACGAGAGAACACAGTGGCAATGTCTCCAAATAGCCAGCCAGCTGGTCAAAGCATGACAATCTAAACATAGTTCAGATAACCATCTGGGTGAGCTCACCCAGAGTTCATGTGGAAATCTAGGCTGGAGTTAAGGATCTGAGAACACACACAGGGGTGGGCGGGGGGGGGGGCCCCGCAAGTCCTTCCATAGCTCCTCCTCTCGGACCCAAATATTGAACTCCAGATCCAGCTGTCTGGCCTCCTTCCCTTCTGCCCACCTGGCCTCAAACAGCTACATATACCATCATTTTTCCACCAGCAGCAACTTCATCCCCACCCTCAAAAATGGTTGAATATCAGAGCAAGCGTCGCTGCTCTCTGACTGAAGGGGGACAGGTGGGAGGAGAAGGTTTCCCAGTCTCTCTCATCTAACATCTGCCTCGTTTACAGAAATACCTCAGAGAAACTCAGTGACCAAGGAGAAAGAAAGCACGGATGTTCTCATCTAAGGCTTTCCTCCTTTCCCTCCATTCAGAGATGAAACACCAGTGTCCCAGAGAGGGGACAGCCTGAGTAATTATTTCCTTCAAGGCCCCCTTTTTCTAATGAGGCAGCTCAAACCCCAGGAGGTGTCACAATCCAACCCACCAGAAGGGACCTTGCATCCTGGAGACCATGAAATATCAGGGACTTAATCTGGACTCATCTAAGCCTCAGGCACACAGTGGGTGCTGGATCAAATTGATGGAAATGAACTCACCTCCCTCTCCAAGTTCAAGCCAGGTGCACTTCAGCTCTGGTAATGAAAGCCTCCTGGCTTCTAATAGGCTGAGGAACTGTGCCACTTAATTACAGAAGGATCAGACGAGCAAACCTTAAAAAAAAAAATGAATCCAGAATTCAGAGCTGAAAGGCAGAGGCTCTCAGGGGCAGGAGAGAAATTGTTCCCTGACCTAGAAATGGTCCACACTTGGAGTGAGAGCTTTGCAACCTCAAGAGCTGCCAGAACACAGCAAGGGTCAGAGCCAGGAGCTCAGCTGGGCTTTGACCTGGGGGAGGGGGGTCGTGAAGGGCATGGACTCTGCAGAGAACACAGGCTGCTGTTGTGTACTCTTGCCCTGGGGTTCTTCCTTAAGGTAAGCTTCTGGGGACACTGAAGTCCCATTCCTCTCCTGGCCCCATGCCACAAACTCTAGAGTCTCATCATTTCCAGGTCAGTAAGGGGTGCTCAGCTCAGAATAAAGCACATAGACATTGCCTAATGCATCTAAAAATTGACAGCTGGAAGCCTAGGATGCCCACTTCCCATTTCCAAAAGGAAACTGGGGAGCTGCTGCCATCTCAAAGTGTGTTAGTCAGGGTTCTCTAGAGTAGCAACTTATCAAAAATATATGATTTATTAGAATGACTTACAGGCTGTGGTCCTGCTAATTCAACAATGGCTGCCTGTGAATGGGAGGGTCAAGAGTCCAGTAGCTGTTCAGACCCCAAGGCTGGATGTCTCAATATACACTGGAATCCTGAAGAAGTAGACTCTGATGCCAGAGAAGGGAATGAACTTGCCAGCAAAGCCAAGAGCAAGCAGGCAAAGAGATCAAGCTTCCTTCTCCCATGTCCTTATATAGGCTGCCAGCAGGAGGGGTGGCTCAGATTAGAGGTGGGTTTTCCCAGCTCAGAAATCTGACGTCAGTGTGTGTCTTCCCACCTCAACGATCTGCATTGGAAGTGCATCTTCTCACTTGAAATGATTAAGCAAAAATTTCTCACAGGTGTGCCCAGCCATTGTTGGGTTTTAGTTCATTCCAGATGTAGTCAACTTGACAACCAAGAATAGCCATCACACAGAGCAAAATCAAGAAAGCCCCAGGGATATTGCACTTGGCAGTGGGTTTTGCCTCTATAAGGAGACATATAAGGGGCTGAAAGCAGTAGGCTGAACACAGGAGCCCTCTCTATCCATCTAGAAAGATGATTGCTCTTTTATTCTTCACTCGTGTGAGAAACATGAATGAGGCGTTGCAGGCATGTGCCAGCATTGGAGCAAAAGGAGATGAGAATAAGTGGAGGCTGGGAGAGGACCGCAGCCAACAGAGACAGGAACATCTCACCACTGAGGTCCAAGAGATTGGGAAACATCGGTTAGTGTTATTGTTGTGGTTATTAGTCGTCGTACATTTTACGTGAAAGCAATAGGCCAAATGAGCATGTGGAATTTTTTCTCCTTATTCTTCTCTCACATGGTACATTACGACTGCAGCCTCCCCTCCATCCACCCCTCCCTGCTTCCTCCCCCACACCTTCTCTCTATGCCAGATCCACTGCGCCTCCATTATCCTTGAGAAAGGTGCAGGCCTCCCAGTAATATCAGCTGAACATGATAACAAGATGTAATAAACCTAGACACAAACCCTCATATCAAGGCTGGAATAGGAACCCAGTGGGAGGAAAAGGGTCTCAAGAACAGGCAAAAGAGTCAGAGACACGCCCCCCACTCCCACTGTTAGAGTTCCCACAAAACCCCAAGCTAAACAACCATATGCAGAGGACCTAGGGCAAACCCAGAGCATGTGGAATTTTACTTTTATTTACATAAAATTATTACACACACTACTCCTGGTCTCCTAAGTTAAAAGTGCTACTGGACTCTTTCTTAATGTAGAGGTCTGAAGTTGTGTTATTTTTAAAATGCTAATGAAGCCTTCTGCTGCATGAAAAATGCACTCCAGGCTGAGGGTTAGGCGATGGGCTTCAATACCTTCACACTTGGACAGTCCTTTGTGCCCCGTAGGACCCTCACACCCTATACAGTTTTTTGAGCAGTTGCTTTTGTTTCCCCTGGAAAAACAACCCATGACAGGTAAAGGCTGATTGCACAGGCTCTCATCATGAAACATTTACCCAGAACATAGAAAGTGCAAAGTCTGCCAGTGACCTGTAAGCTCTAATAGCTGACATAGCACAAGGGTGGACTACATAGCATTCCAGAGGTGGCATTTGAACCCAAGAGAAACATTGGGAGCTTAGTCAACTCAACCACTGCCCACCCTGCATTCTCTGTTCTTTAACCCTTCCTTGTCAATAAATTCCATTCTGCCCGTCATGGGTCCTGGATGTCTCCCTGCCTTCTTCCTCAGGGCTAGCTGGGAGCCTCCCACATCCCTTTTTACTAAATCTTCATCCTCTCTCGTGACTGGATGGCAGCTATGGTAGACAGCTCTTTACTGTATCCAACCACAGTGATGTATACAACTTATGTGTCAAACATATGGATTAATATATAAATGAAAAAGCCCAGGTGTTTATCTTGTAAAAACTCTTGATCCAGATGGGAAAGAGACCTGCAATGGTGATTTTTCTGTTTCCAGTTGACTGGGTGCTGTTTCTGAGTGTCTGGGAGTGTATTGCAGGATAGGATTAGTATACACATTTCTGTAATCAGTAGAGACATTTCCTTTCCTAGGGTGGAAGGTTTTGTCTATCCTCAGAAGACTCATTCATACCAGGAATGGGGAGAAAGGTTGCACCCCCTCTTTGACTAGTGAGCTGCACTATAGACCTTTCCTGGCCCCTGGACTGGGACTTGAGCTCTCTCAGCCCTGGTTTATAAGACAAGACTTGGAGTGAAACTACAAATCACCAAATATAGTGGATTGTGGGACTTCCTAGCCTCCTCATAAATACCATTCTACAGACACCTTTCCCTGGCTCTAGAGAATCCTGCCACAGCTTCTCCACAGTGACCGCAGTACCTTACAGACAGGTTGCCAAGGTTATCATCAAATCCATAGACGGGCTTCCATCCTTGTGTGAGGAAAAATTGGTGGGGTAGGAACATGAGGAAATAGGTATGCTTAACTAGGGCTGAGAAATGTTTCAACCAGGCAAGAAAAGAGAAAGAACAAGAACCTGGAGGGCACTTCAGGACATGGTGAAGAATGGTGCCATTCAACCACACAGCCCTCAGTGGGCACCTGCAGTGTCCATACAGAATGAATGAAATAAACCAGCTGGAATGTATCTCCCTCAAGAACTCCACAGCCCCACCAGGGGCCATTCTGAACAGAGGATGGCAGATAAGGAATAGGTTATAGGTCTGTCAGAGGCGCTGAAGTTTTCATCTAACATGAGTGACCCACAGGTATACCTGAGTGAAGGAGTCACGGAGGCTCCACAGGACAGAAATGCCAGAGGCTGCTCAGGGAGCAGAGGTTCTCAAGGTAGGCTGTCCGGAGGCAGTGACTTTCAAGTTGGGCTCTGACAGAAGCATGAGAGTTTACCACAGGGAAAAAGAGTGAAGAGACTTTAGGTAAGAGGAATATCAGAGAAGGTGGCAGTAAGGACTGCTGACAGGAGCAATGACAAAGTGCCATGCCAAGACCCCAGAACCTCCTAGTAACCCATCAAATGCTCTCATCCCTCTGAGGGAAGGAGGCCATTCTACAGACAAGCGAATCAAGACATAACATTTTCACGGTCTCCTCAAGCACAGAAGCTCACAGTGAAGGCAACTTGTCCCATCATCACTAAGAGAATGTCTACAGTTTCTTCCACAAGATCCACCAAGGTGTGAAACATAGGACGTGAAAAATATCGAAGAGCAATAAGCTCAACACTAGTAGTTTGATCTTCTCCCTGGGGGATGGGGTGCTTGGGCAGCCAGTGGTCAGTTCCTGCTGGGAAGACATGCTGCTAAGCACAGGGGGAGAGGGCTCTTGGGCCACTACATGACATTTATACTCAGACAGCTGCCTTGGCATGAGATAGCCATGAGTTGTCACACAACGAGCCTACAAAGATAAGGCAGGGCTACTGAGTCCCCCAACACTCTGTATGAGGACACAGGGCAGGACAGTGAGGAGCCACTGAGGGCTGGAGAAAGGAGAAGGGAGGTTCCACCCCGAATCCCAGGAATATGTCTCTCAACATGATGGAGACACAGACCCTCGAAGCCTGGCATAATGTGTCCCATGTTCTAGAAGTTTCTGTGTGACCTCCTGATCTGATTATTTTATATTATGTGTGTCCTGAGTGTATGAATATATGACTGCAGTGCTAGGGGTCAAACCCGGGACCTTAAGGATATTGGACAAGTGTTCTAACCTGAGTTTTCAGTCAACCCAGATCTGAATACATCTTTAAAAAATATTTGCACTGCCACACAAATTTGAGGAGTCCTAAACATACTCCCCTCAACTCCTTCCTCTTATTCCTTTCCAGCTGCTCTCTCCTCTCCCTGCATTCACAATATTCCACAGTGACGCCAAATGCTCCCCACTGTCTAGTGCCTAGAAGTCACTACCCAGCATCCACCACACACCCTGTCCCCACCCCCTTCTGTTTCTTGAGGCATTTCTACACGGAAAACACCAGATGCTCTTCTTGAGGGGAGTTCAGAGGAAGCCAATCTCATTGCTACAGCCAGGGTACACCCTGAGAGAGCTCTCCATCCTCCCACCCTCATTCTGGGTTCCTCTGGGTTCGAACCCACCCCTACATTAAGTTAGTATTCCATCTTTTGGTGGTGTTGACTCTCTTAGATTCACTCCTTCCACCTGAGAAGATTATAAAATGGTAGAATGCAGAGCCTGCCAATAATTTCTCCCAATTATTTTAAGTCACTTTCTTCCCAATGAAGTGTTCACAGGAGACATTTAACAACACATCCATGTATGAGGAGTGGGGGGAACTTGATAAACAAGACTACTGTGGGGAAAAATGCAAACTAATCAAATGCACTATGTTCTGTGCACAGTCCAGCTGGGCCAAGCTGAACTTCAGAGGTGTCTTCTCAGAAAAATGGGGTAGGCCACCAATCACTGAAATTTTTGTCTTCAAGAGAATAAAGGGCCATGTCCCCATGCTCGGAGCAGAGAGTAAAGAAGGATGCCCAGTTCCAGCACAGACCAAGGGCCTGACTTCTGAGCAGCTTGTTTTTAAGAGAGGCTGTAGGTAGCAACCATCTCCATGACAACCACATGCTCAGTCTCCTGTGGACCACAAAGAAGCAGGTGGGCAAAGACGCATTTCCTTGATTCTTCCTGGAAAAAAATCTGTGCCTTTGGAGCAGAAAGACTCAGGAACAGGGACACAACTATATCAAGCAACGCTAGTCCCATACTGGGCACAGGTGGCTCTATTGTGGATGAAAGACTCCATGTTAGCCCTGGGTAATCTGCCAGCCTACTGACAAGCCTACATTTAAACTCCTGTATCCTCATAAAACATGGTTAACACAATGAGGTACCTCTGGGTCGATGAAGCTGGAGACCCTTAGGATACAGATGGGTGCCTGGAGTAGCATCTTGCCTTGCCAGTAAATTTTCGTTAGTGGCCACACCCCCTTGGGCGTGGCTTCATATGGGCTCTGTCTCTCTCTTGGGTCTCGGATTGCATCAGAAGGGCAGAGACCGCATCTTCTGGAGCAGGAATGCCGCAGCCGTTCTTTACTATTTTTCTTTGTAAGTTGTTCCTCAATAACACACCCATTTATGATTTATCTTGGGTCTAGTGAACTCATTAATACCCCGTTTTCAGGTGCCTAAGCAAATCTACTGTGGTGGTTTTGAAAGTTGATCCCCAGCTGGTGATGCTGTTTGGCTTGGTTCAGGAGGTGTGGTTCTTATGGAGAAAGTACAGGCCAGTCTTGGCATTAAAATTTCCTTGCCACTTCTAGCCAGCTCTCTCTGATTTGTGTGCATGGTTCGAGATGTGAGCTCTCTGCTTTCTGCTCTTGTCACCATGCCTGCTGCCCACTGCCTGCCACCAAGATGGATTCTTATTCCTCTAAAACTATAGACCCAAATAAACTCGTCTACAAGTTGCTTTTGATCATGGTGGCTTATCACAGAAAAGTAGTTAATACGCTTACTGAACAGTGGACCACAGAATCTAAATGTGATATGCAGAGTACAGCCACAGCACACTTCCTTCTGCTTGCAACCAGAGTAGTCCAGTTATCCACCAGGAAACTCCGAACCAAATCCCCCTAGGAATGACCATAACCCGGTGAATGACTTTTATTTTTTACTCTCACTAGAATGACACACACATAGTCAGGAGAATTCCAACATGGTTTAATGCTCTCACACACAGGTTGAAGCCACATTGCAGGATTCTCTGGAGTTTGTGCACAAGTCTACAGATGGTTAGTACCAGACCGAAGGATGTAGCTAGCACCTTTGATTTGACAAATAGCCAACACATGTGATATCCATGAGATACAGTAGGAACAATGATGCCACATGAGAGTAACCTGCAGAGTAACCATGTGGAGAGACCCCTTGGAAAGCTCAATTGTTCCACACTGAATGAGAAAAAACTCTGAGCATTGTCTAATTCCTCTTTAGGGCCAACAGGAGCATAGTGTGTGCAAAGACTGTTTTCTTAAGCCAGTTGAGACACAGCATGAACTATGAACACATGGACACGTTCATTAAGTGGGGATGAGCAGGTAGACTAGGCTAACTTGGTCTTACATGGAATTTTAAATTTCATTACTTCTTTTATTCAGGTTCCTTACTTGAGTTGAAGGCAAGGGCCTGGGACTTCTGTCCACACAGTCTGTGTGCTGTCACAGATTTTAGTTTTTGAAAAATCCCTAAGGGGAAGATGAACCTTCCTCCCGATGCTGTCAGCCACAGCAAGCACTTGATCATCAGGGCGAAATGGAAGTGGAATGCTCTCCCTCCATCCATTGGCCATTCTCATTATGCAAATTTGTCCCATCTACTCTCTGCTTCTGAAATTCTGATGAGTGATAGAGCTCTGTGAGGCCAGGGTGGGTTTAAGTAACAGGCATCCTTTATTCCTCCAGTCTCTGCTAGCATTATGCAGGGCATGAATAGCCAGCCAGACCAAAATAAAAATAAATACATCTATCTGGGTTAATGCTTCAGTCTATCTAAATATCCATTTAATGGCTTCCTGCTGAGGGTCCCTCCTTCAGTGGCTGAGTGAACAGTCTATGAAAAAGCTGAAAAGCTAATTACAAGTGCTAAAGCGCCTTATGTTACCCTAGCACATCGTTTAGCACAGATACCACCAGTTCAAGACAGCTAGGAGTGGAGTGCTCACCGAGATAACCACCGGAAGTCTGTACCGGTGCCCGAATACTCCACAATGCCTAAACAAGAACACTGGCTTCTCCTAAAGTAAGGGTTAAATATAATATCATGTCTTAATACAGAGAGATCCACGTATCTTATGCTTTATGTGTAAGTCAGTAATTCCTATTTTGCTATACACTGGTGAGAAAAAGCCTTGTAAGTGGTTTGGTAAGCAACAGATACTCCAAAGAATCTAGTGCATGGATAGGAGATTTCTTGATGTTCTTAATGCAGAAAGAAGACTCAGAGATGTCCATTTTGATGGCCAGGTGGGGTCAGCTACCAATGACCTACATTATGGAAATTGCTAGAGGTTTGAATATTAATGAATTACTGATAATGCTTGTGAAGACTGTGAAGACAACATCTTTGATGAAATAGTTGATGAAAAGCCCTATACAAAACTGTATATGCCGATGATGACATTTTGTAAGATTTTTTTAAAAGTGGAGTGTACCATGCATGGAAAAAGCCAGACTTGAGCAAACACAGAAAAGCATGTTACTCGAGGGAGTGGGAGATTGTTTCCATACGTTTATGCCTTCCACTTCCCTGTAATATCCATTTGCTATTTTCAATGGGGAAATAGAGAGTAGGGGAGGGGAACAGCCAGTGAAACAAAAGGAGCAAGAACGCCTCTCAAGGGCTTCTTCTGGGTAACTTGTCACACTGGTAACAGCGGGTGACCCCTTCAGCAGGAGTCATGGTGAACCCGAGAGAAAGCCACTGCCTCGGTGACCCTCCTTTGACTGTGAGAAAGGAGAAGTTGCCCTAGGGTATTTTAGAATCTGGCCTGATTGGGGGCAGGAGTAGGACTTTTTAACAATATGTCAATGAATTCATCATACAGCGCAGAAAAGAAGAAAGTGGGAAATAACAACAGTTAGGTATAAACTCAGGGCCGGGATCATGTCATGGGAGATACATGGGAAAGGTGGGAAAGTTCAAGGGACAAAGAAGGTCACAAACACTAGACATCAGGACAAGGCTCTGAGATTCAGAAAGTGCAGGCACCCTCACAGAGGAACACGTGATCCCTCATAGTTCTCTTCATGTGCAAAGTCCTCCGCACACTTTGCTCCCTGACGTCTGCCCTTGAGGGTGATCATCAGCTACGTGCTTGGGAACCTGGAAAAGTCTCCTTCAGAGGTCAATGGCAGTACCGTCCATCAGTGTCCCATGAGCCTCCCAATGCAGATGGCTGATTTTACCTGCGAAAACAAAGATGTGAACTCAGAATAAAGTTTCTCATCTCCACTCTCTGACGGCAGAGGCTTGCTTCAAAGTAGGCTGGGAAGAGGTGTGAGCACGCCCACCACAACCAAGAGGTTAGCTTGGGACCCTAGCTGTGCTTGTGTGGGGCTAGTTTGTGACACTAGCTGTGCTTGTGTGGGGCTAGTTTGTGACACTAGCTGTGCTTGTGTGGGAGTCAGACAGAATAAGCTGTGTGAGGTTCACTGAACAAGACCCAACGTATCCCATCTGAGTTAAGTCTCCCAGAACCAATAAGGATTTTATTTGCTCAGCAATTGTGCCATAAAATCAAAAATTCAGAATAATCAAGTTGAAAACCAGAACATTAATCAAAATGCAATTTTCAAATGACTGAAAAGGATCGTCAAAAGCTTTCTTTTTCAAAAAGAAAGTGGAACAATGCAGCCAGGAGCCTGCTCTCCAGAAAACAGGCCATCTCCAAGCCCAGGCCTCCCCCTCTCACCTCCCCGAGGTGCTGAGAGAGGCTGCCTACTCCTGAGGTAGAAAAGTAGAGAAAGAAAATGGCAGGAGTCTTGCTTGGGAGTCTTACTTCCAGCCATAGTGTAGGAGAAAGAAAAAACAGGCACAAGGGATTGGACCAGTCCTGACATGGGGTGAGGATGGGAGAAGTGCTCAACACCTGTCTGCTTGCCCAACCCCAGCCTGTACCAGCTCTCACTCTCCCGAGGTTGACTTTCTCTGCCCTGTCATGCCGTCCCAGGGAAAGGTAATGACCCTGAGCCCTCTGAGAAAGAAGCACCTAGAGACACTTAAGGACTAGAGTCTGAGATGTTCAGAATTGGCAACCAGTAAAACTTTTTCTTAAGGGTATGAATATCAAGAAAGAACTCACCCAGATGTAAAATGTATGCAAAAATGCCATTTGACAAACTTGTTTCTAAAGATGTCACTGGAACTCATGAACTCATAGAACATATATTTTCTTTTGTGTGTGTATGTCAGTGTATGTGTATGTGTATATGCTTATGTGTGTCAGTGTGTTTGATAGTATTTGTTATTCCGTGTAAACATGCGTATCATGTTAGTATGTGTGTTCGCGTGCTATCATGTTTGTCAGTGCATGTTAGGGGTGTTATTGTGTGTTTTAGTATGTCAGTGTATCAGTGTATGTGTTAGTGTGTGTGTTCATGTATGTTGGTATGTCTCAATATGTGTATCAGTGTGTTAGCGTGTGTATCAGTGGGTGTTACTGTATTAGTGTGTGTTGGTGTATCAGTATATGTGTTAGTGTATGTTGGTGCGTGTCAGTGTGTATATTTGTGTGTTAGTGTGGGGGGCCTATGAATGTGGAAGTTAGAGGACAGCCTCAGGTGTTGTTCCTCAGATGCTGTCCACCTTTTTTTTTTTTTTTTGAGACAATGTCTCTCACACCCTACAGCTCTCTGATTTGATTGGCCAGCAAACACAGAGATTCAGCCATTTCTGATTCATCCCCAATGATGGGATGACAAGTGCCACTGCCACACCTGGCTTTGACACTTGTTTTCTTAGATTCTCTTTCCATTCTGTCTTTCTTTCTCATATGCACACACACACTGTGTGCTCATGCAAGCAGACGGGGCACACATACAAGAGTAAATGCCACACCCTTGGAAGTAGTTTTATTCACCCTTCCATTAACTCTGAGCATATTAGCAAAGGTGAAAGCTAAGCGAAGGGCAGGTGGGTCAGAGGCCAGTCTGTTTGCCCATCTCACAGTCAAATAGCTGAAAGGGAGAGGAGATCAGAGCTTTCTGGGTGGGTATGCTAGTGTGGGTTTTAATCTTATGTGATTATTTCAACTCTTTAATCACACTTAGATTTATTTTTATCATTTGTTTTGTCTGTTCCTTTCTGGTTTTTTTTTTTTTCAGTTCATTCATTAAGAAAAACTGTTTCAGCTGGGCGTTGGTGACGCACGCCTTTAATCCCAGCACTCGGGAGGCAGAGGCAGGCGGATCTCTGTGAGTTTGAGGCCAGCCTGGTCTCCAGAGCGAGTGCCAGGATAGGCTCCAAAAGCTACACAGAGAAACCCTGTCTCAAAAAAACAAAAAAAAAAAAGAAAAGAAAAGAAAAACTGTTTCAAAATCCAAAGTGCAATTTATTTTAAACTTTAATTTTTTTAAGCTGAACATCATTGTGGTGTTGAAATGGATTCTTCCTGAGTACTCAAGGCCTGAATTCTTCAGCACACTAGGAAGTGGCACTCAGCTTTCAAACTCTGTCAGGGGTAAGTCTTCCATAATGGAGGTCTGTAGATAAGAGCTGTGACCGCCAGTACTCAAGGAACACAGATGAATGAATGGCCAAAGACACCAGGGTTTACTCAAGGAACACAGATGAATGGCCAAAGACACCAGGGTTTACTCAAGGAACACAGATGAATGGCCAAAGACACCAGGATTTACTCAAGGAACACAGATGAATGGCCAAAGACACCAGGGTTTCCCTGCAGCAGGACCACTCTGCAGAGGAAAACTCTATAGTCCAAGTACTTTCTGCAGGTCAGGGTTAGGGCGAAAGGCAGCACAGGGGCACAGGGTTGCATGAAGAGTCAGTGCAAACGGCCATCACGCCACAGTCCTAACCCTCTGCCACACTCTGCCTAGAAGGGAATTCTTCACTGTTTCTATTCCTTACAGCTTCCTTGTAGACCAATGGAACAGCATAATTGTGTTCCTCTCTCCCTTCCTCTCCATGCCCCTAAAATTTTCAACATTTGGCCTCAGGATTTGGACAGGTTCTGGGAAAACATGATTAAAACAAATGGCAAGTTGCTGGAGCTACGCCTTGAGTTCAATTTTGCCAGCTAATTGAATTTCACGTTATTGCACAAATGAGCTGTTGTTAAAACCCTCCCATTGCCTCACTGGAATCTTTTCAGTTAGCAAAAAGGTGATCAGCACACATCTACCTCCCCAAGAGTAATAGACATAAGAAACCATGAGGATAAGGAACATTTTAGACATGTTTCTACAAAAGTATCTATGATAAAGTATTAAGAAAGAAAAAATAGGAAGTATTAAGGAAGAAAAAACCCATTAGGTCAGTATGACCTCATTTCACTATGTGAAAATGGCTGAAAGGTTGGCAAGTGTTACACAGACTCTGTAGGCTAACTGCCCTAGAGCCACCATCAGGGAGGGACATGCTGAGGAACTCCCATTCCTTTGTCTCTAGACTGTGACTTATTTGTTTTTTCTATTTGTGTCATGCTTTATTGTCAAAGCTGATAACATATAAAAATAAAATAAATGAAGAAACCACCACAATTTTAAAATATCCTTAAAACACCAAAATTTTCAGAACAAAGAAAAAAAGATGATAGCCAACTCACCTTGTAAGTTGATTTCTTTCCATGAGCGTTCACCCACCTTATTTGATTTTATTAGCGATCTCTTTCAGAAGAACTTTGAGATCGTTAAGCTTGGGAAGGGAGAGAAAAAGAATTCGGTATTAAGTCAAATTTCCAACATTCCATTTTAAATGACAAGTATGTTAAACAGTAAATACTTGGGGCAGACCCTGCTTATTGCTTACTTATGATTAGCAGTTAGCAAACAAATCAACAGCAGCTTCATGAAATGCAAGCCAAAAAGGTTTCTTTCCTCCTAGATCCCACAAATTATGACGGCACAGGAGTAATGTATACAAATGTACATAAGGCATTAATTACTAATAAGATACAAATGAAGTTTTGCTATGTAAAAATATAACATTAACAAAAAATATAACGATAATAGTAAGATATGATTGTGTGTCTCCTAACACACACACAAACAGTAAACTCCAAAAATGTAACTTACATAACTTATACATAAGATTATTTTACATATTACATGAGATCTGCAACCTTGTTTTAAGTTATGTGCCACCTCGATGCACTTTATAAAAGTGTATGGACAGCTTCTGATTCCTGTGTGGTTGGCTCCTGGCTTGATAGGTGACTTACTAGGGAGGGGAGGGAGAGATGTTGAGGTTGGGCCTGTTTCCAGTGAGAGCCTCTTCCTTAAAAAAAAAACAAAACAAAACAAATAGAAACCATGATGGCTGCCAGCTGCCTCAGTGAACCCTGCACAGTGAGAAGCTACTGTTTCGGTTATAATGAGATGGAAAAGGGTTTTGCTCACCGCCCCCCACCAGGGGACTTTATTACTAAGGGAAATGGTATTAATAAACCACTTCAAGGAGAACAGAAGACTCTCAGGATAAAGTAAGTGGCACGGTGAAACACAAAAGATAGAAAAAATAAGCAAAACTAAGAGTTGGTTTTATGAAAAGATAAAACCAACAAACCTTTAGCTAGACTGCAATAAAAGCTGTTTCTGTTGTAGTGGTGCATTGACTTAAAGAACCAGGTATTGCTCAGGTCTGGATTTTCCCCAGATGTGGTGAGAACACAGTCTAACAGTCTCCTGCAACTATACTGATGGCCAGACAGGTACAAACCACACCTAGTTAGACAAAAACCACAAAGGCACCTGTCAGCACATACAAAACTCCTGCTCTAGGGACAGGCTGGTCACAGGTCATTAGGCCATATGCCAGATAAAACAAGTGTCTCACGAAAGACACACTTTAAGCACCTACATCCAGTGCTCTTCACCTCCCACTAGGGCAGGTTGCTAGCCACTCTGGTACTGGAACCTTACTTAGCCAGGGGCTTCTCTAAATATATACTACCTAATGAGACTGAATCAAGAATACAGAACCGGGGGTCTACAAAATAGCTCAGCAGGTACCTGCCAGTAAGCCTGGTGACCTAAGTTCAATCGCCCAGGCGTACACAGTTGAAGGAGAGAACCAGATTGTAAGAGTTGTTCTCTGACCTCCACACCTACAGTATGGCATGTGTACATGTGTGTGCACACACACAACTAAAATGTAATAATTATTTTTAAAGAAGACAAAGCTCAAACAAACTAGGAGCAAACAAGGAGAAAGACTCAGCGTCAAAGTGTTCCCAAGGAAAAGCTCAGGAACAGAGAGATGGCTTCATGAGCGAATACCATCCAACATTTAAACTCTTGTCCTGTTTAGACTCATCCACAAAACAGAAGAGGGACTGGTTCCAGGCTTCTTGTATGAGGCCAAAATTACCCTGTTCCCAAAATCTTACAAAGACAGCAAAGAGAACTATAGGCCAACATCCCAGTGAATGAAGATGCAAAAACATCAATAAAACAATAGGAAACTCAATTCAAGGACACATTAAAAAGAACATACCACACACCCTAACTAAGTGCCACCCTAACTAAGTGCAATTTATCCCTGGGAAATGAGGATGATTCTGCATGCTAGGTAGTGGTGTCACACACCTTTAATCCCAGCATTTGGAAGGGAGAGGCAGGCAGATCTCTTGTGAATTTGAGGCCAGCCTGATCTACAGAGAGAATTCCAGGACAGCCAGGGCTACACAGAGAAACCCTGTCTTGAAAAACCAAAAGGATGGTTTATCATGTGAAGACAAATGGATGAGGCAAACTAAATGGACAAAATGGGGGACGGAGTCAGCATAATCCACACACTGGATGCAGGAAAACCAGCAGAAAACTCCAGATTTTCTTTCAAGAAAATAAGGAGTTTTAGACACAGTAAAGACTATGAAGAAAGACTCCTATCACCGCATTTAACATCCCATCATCTCTAATACCGTAAGACAAGACTGGTATTCTAAGTGGTATTGGGAGGCCTAACCCATGTATGTGATCAGGTAAGAAAAGGAAAGAAAAACTATCTAGCTATGTTTGCATAAGGGTGTTTAAATAATATCTTGTGTAACAAGGACTCCACCAGAAACCTTTCATGGAAAAAAAATGGGATGAATTTGGTAAAATTGGTATTTTGCTATGGAAAACAATACAGAAGTTACTCAAAACATTAAAAACAACCCAGAAACCCCACTTCTGGTACCCAGCTAAAGAGCTGATGTCAGGAGGATGAGGCAGCTATGTTGTCCTGTTCACTGCAGCACTAGTCACAGACACAGAAATAACCCAAGTGTCAATCAATAGATTGATGGGTAAGGAAAATGTGATTTGTGTGCACAGTGGAGAACAATTCACCTTGAAGAAAGGAAGGAAATTCTACCATCTGCAGGAACACAGATGGTAGAATCCAGATGACACTGTGCTGAGTAAAATAAGCAAGGCACAGACAGGCAATCCCCTCCCACATGATCTCACTCCCATGTACAGTCTAAAATAGTCAAAGGAGTTAGGGAAGGGAGAAATACCAATGTATCTACTGTACACTGCAGTGAGAATGACTACTATTATACTGTGTTCATATGTTAATATCGACCTAGACATTACTATGTCTATATGCACGAGATGTGCTGAGATAATAGATCTTAAGTTGAATCCTAGGACATGTGCAGATAGCAATTATGTAAGTATGCAAATTAGCTGGACTGTGTTGTGGGGATAATTTTGCAATGTATACATGAATCAAAATGTCTAACTGTATACCTTAAATATGTTGAATTTGTGGCAATGATATCTCAATGGAGCTGTTTAAAAACAAAGTCAATTTAAAGGGAAAGCGAAAATGTGCTAAATTCTTGCTCTAGAAATCAAAATTCAGAACATGATCTCCAAAATTCTATGAATGGAAAACAAGGAATTTTGGTTTTTCATAATGGGAAGAAAAGAGGGCAGAGAATGTGACAGAAAGGGAGGTAGAGGCAGTGAGACAGTTCATAGGATGTGGAGGGGCCTGCACTGTGTGTCTAGGGTTTCCAATACTGGTAATCATTTTGTGATGTATGCATGCATCAAAATGTCCAACTGAATACCTTAAATATATTCACAGTGGCAGGAACTTGAGGGAGCTAGTCATATCACATCCACAGTAAGAGCAAGGAAAATGAATACATGCATACCTAAACTATACGCTATTCTCATACACTCTAGGACCCAAACCCAGGGGATGGTGCCACCCACAATGGACTGGGTCTTCCTTCACCCATTAATGTAATTAAGACAGTCCCTTACTGACATGCCCATAGGACAAACTGATCTAGACAGCTACTCACTGAGACCCTCTTCCAAGGTGATTTCAGATTGTGTCAAATTGACAGTTAAATATAAAGGAAGTGGCACTTTTGGGCAATTCTACATGAGGGCTGGGAGTTTAAGAAGTAATTCTGCTCCAGGCCCCAGATCCTAGGCAATCAAGCAGACAGCTGAACAGGACCATATCTAATTTTTTAACAATGTATATCTTCTTTTGTTTTCTGACCCTACGCACCAGACTACAGCTGAAAACTCAAAGACATTAAAGATAAAACAAATCATTCCAGAACTCTGAGCCATACCTTTGTATCCAGTTGTCTAAACCGATGCCTCATCCTGCAAAGGAGATTAGAAAATAAACTAAGACAAAGTGTCTGAGGGAGGCTCTTTGGCCCTGTTTCCATCTCTCAAAGGACAGAAGTTAGATTATGATAGTCTTCAGTTTGGGCTCAGGCCAGTGCCAGCTGCACATCTCTTTGATTTCCTGTCTCATCCCAGTTAGAAAGACAGAAGTTATGCTGTCTGCTGACAGGGTGGTGAGAGTTGACTCAGAAGATCTACCTTGCTCCACATTCAAAATATGGGAGTCTAGAAAACAGGCATCCATGCTGTCTCAGGAGAAAGAGCCTGCTGTATGCCTTGGTAGCTGTGTTGATTCTAACAAACAGATAAGTTGTACTCATATTTACACCTACTGGTTAGAGGATATTTTTGAGGTGGTTTAAGCTCTTAGGAAAAGTGACAGCTGTCACTGAGGAAGGTCAACCTCCACAATAGGAAGAGCAGGCTTTCAAAGACTCGTAATACACTACTTATATACCATCTGCAGACTTGACTGATGTCCCTACTTCTTCAAGAAATTTGGTGATGGGGGGGATGCATAGAGATTTATAAAAGCCCACACACAATTTAAAAATGACAGTCAGCACTTGATAGATAGCTTATAACAAGCCACCTTCTGCCTCTCTCTAGTTGAGCATTGCAGAGATAAACGTGCTAGTGGCCCCTGCAAGAATGACCTCTAAGTCTTCTTGGAACTCACTTCTGCAGCTGTGGCTCTTGTTTCTTGGCTCTGCAGATGCTAATGGCTATCCTTCTTCTCCCTTCTCATCTTCTGTTTGTTTAAGACCGAGTTTCTCTGTATAGCCCTGGCTGTCTTGGAACTCACACTGTAGACCAGGCTGGTTTTGAACTCAGAGATCTGCTTGCCTCTGCCTCCTGAGTGCTAGGATTAAAGGCATGGGCCACCACCACCTGGCTCAGCTGTTAAAGGCTGGGCTAACAACCAAAATGTCTTTCCTTCTACACTCAAGGTCTCAGCACCTTGAACACAGATCATCTCACTGTCCCAAGAGAAAGTGTAGCCTCCAAGGACTTTCTATCCCATGTTCTTTAGGGGAACAATCAGATTAACTGAGTTGTGATCTCTCCCTGTGTTGAGGGAGTGCCATATGTCTAAGTGTTTGTCATCTACAATTGCCTCGGTAGTATTGTTGAGGTACTATCATTCTCCAATGAAAACATGCCTTACTGAGCACGCTCAGACCTGCCTTAGTCCTTCCAGTTTACATATACAAGGGTGCCTTGTCACAGAAATGAATGACTGACTTACTCCTCTGAGCTGTCATTGGCTTTCGTGTTGATCTTGACAAGGTAATTCTCCTTCATGACTCCCTCCCATGCCAAAGTCTCATTGTCCTCATTTCTGAAACCTGAAATAATGAGAAAAGGAAAACGTTCAGGTTGACTGTCTCTCTCCATTTCTGGAACCAATGTATGCCAGAAAGAGAGACTCTGGAACTAAGGCAACTAAATTCGTCTGCACCAGCAGATCTGACTACTGACAGGAGCAGAGTGATGGGATATCAATGGATTTCTCAGTAAGAATGAGGGTGGGAACTGCTGTGTGGCCTGAGAATGCAATCTTTATTCTAAGTAGATATCCATTTGAACCTTGTCTGTGTCTTTTGAGACTTAGATCACTAATGATTTGGGTGCCCACGTTTCCTTAAGTCCTACTACTGTTGGATGACATGGAAATGCTAAGCCATTTAGTTGGATACTAACTACAGGCATTCTGACTTTCAATCTAAAACCAGGAGGTCTTTAGAGAAGGGTAACCTGATGACATTGCTTTTACTCTGAAACAGGTGGCCTGGGAGGGGATCATGAAGAAACCCTTACTCTAGTCTTCCCCTTTCTTCTAAGCCAGGGTGAACTGTACAAACTGGCCTGTGATCTGTTCCACAGAGATTCTTACTTCAATTTCTTATGGTGTCTGGGCCTTTCAGATGGAGGCAAAAACAAAAAACAAAAAACAAAAAAAAAACCCCAGCATCAAGGTCTTTAATGTTTGCAATGGACACCAAACTCCAGAAATTCATGGGAACAAGAAAGAGATGTTTGTGTAGGTGGCCACTTGGAATAGACTTGTGGTTTGTTTGTTTGGTTGGTTAGTTTTTTTTTGGAGGGGGTTCTCTTCCTTCCTTCCTTCCTTCCTTCCTTCCTTCCTTCCTTCCTTCCTTTCTTCCTTTCTTCAAGACAGGATTTCTCTGTAACTGCCTTGGCTGTCCTGGAATTCACTTTGTACACCAGGCTGGTCTTAAACTCACTGAGATCAGCCTGCCTCTGCCTCTGCCTCTGCCTCCCAAGTACTGGGTTTAAAGGTGTGTGCCACCATGTCCAGTAATTTGTGTAGATTTTACCCTTAACTTATCATTTAAATGTGTATAGTCTCATGTTGGAGTTCATAAACTTTAATGCCTTACTGAATTGAGAAAAATTAATTGGGTATCAAAGTAATATGCGGGTGACTGGATTTGAGAAAATTCCATACAGCAAACATCTCTTTATCTTTAAATGGCCGTTATTACTTTTCAAAACAGTTCCCAACCAATTTCCTTTCCAGCGTATTTTGGAGTAGTTTCCAATGTCTTTCCTTCAAACTAAATTTTAGAACTCAACAATACAAGATTGAAACTTCTAGACACAGGCAGTCAGAACAAGAATGACAAACAGCCAAGTAAAATGGCCTGCTTCCTTAACAGCCAGGGAGAAGCTAGCTGAAATGGGGGCCTAGCATTTTCACCAACTATACTGAAAAATTAGCAGGCTCTAAAGTACATATTTGTGCCTACTCATCTTATGGGAAAAGTCCATCCATGGTTACAACTTAATAGAGGGTGAGAAGACTGTGGGAGACATTACCCAATGAACTAGAGATAATATGTATTCTTTATCTGGACATTTCTCTCCTAGAATTAACATTAAAATGATTATGTGCTCAAAATACACATATATCACTTTTTATCATGACATCATATGTTACTAAGAATAAAACCAGGGCTAGAGAGATGGTTAGGTGGTTATGAATGTTAGCTGCTTTCCCAGAGGATCTGAATTCAGTTCCAAGTACCTATGTTGGGCAGCTCACAACCACGTATCACTCCAGATCCAGGAGGATCAAGTGCCTTGTCTTCTGCAGGCACCTGGGATTATATCCACACACTCACATGGAGACACACACAACACATAATTACACTGCACATTTAACAGGAAGGGCTTGATTAAGTTAACTACACTACATCCATACACTAGAATATTTCATAGTTGAAATTCTTAGCATAGGCATTATTTGTTTATAGAATTAAACATGTTTGCAGTGTATTATCAGCTAAATAAATGAACCAATTATTCTATGAATGTATATGCATACTACACTCCAGGAAATTTACATTCCCACAGAAATCAATGACAGCTGTTGGCATTTATCTCTGAACGATGGTCATATCTACCCTCAATCCTTACTTGTGCTTTTCTGTATTTTTCAAATGTTCTATAAAGAGTATATGTTGCCTTCCAAAACAGAAAAGAAACAATATATTTTCTAAAAATGCAATTTTTTCTGACTTGATGATATTGCCAAACAATCAAGAAAAAGAAAGAAAGGAAGAAAGAAAGAAAGTTTGAAGCCTGACTTTCTGAGCATTATTTGAAAAAAAAATCTTGTAGTTTTTCCTCCAAAGAAGGGCAATTTCAAAATTAATGGCATCCCCATCATTTGGAGGCAAACACAAAATGCGCTTATGGAATGAGATGCCAGCTGGAGTCCCTGGGAAAGGCAGAGAGAGTGCTGTGTTTTCTGGTGACTAATTCTAGTGAGCACGGAGTGACTCTGCTGGCTAGAGAGCCTCTGTTGAGGGAACTGGGCCCATCACCACCACCATTGGGGAGAGTGGGCCTGTATTTCTGTTTCTTTATCTCCTCCTGAGAGTAAGATCTGTTGGAAGAGGGCAGGTACCATTGCTTCTTCCAACTGTCCATAGAGCATCTCTCTCCCAGTGTCTCCCTGGGGAGATGAATAAAGAACGGACATTTCTGACACACATGTTTGCTTCCTTAAGCTGAAACTCCTTCCTATTGGCTGGCTAGACAAGGGGGCTCTGTTTCCAGTTGATGTTCTTACCTTGCCTCGATGTGATGCTTTTGTCCTTCTCCTTAAGCCGGCCCTGAAGCCAGGAGCTGATCTGCCTTCCTGACACCGAGTTCCCTGGTTCTGCTGATCCCAGGCTGAGTGTGTCAGAGCCTCGGAGAATGGACCAGTACTCCACCCAGTCCCCATCAGTCCATGCCCAACCCGAGTCAGTGTGATGGACAGTTCTCTAGAACATTCATTCCATTTCCAGAAAATACTGAATATTAAACTCTGATTTTGTTCTTTACACTGAGTTAAAACAATCCTCATTGTAACAGATACATGTGTGCATGTATGTGTATGTGTGTGCATATGTGTGTGTGTGTGTGTGTGTGTGTGTGTGTGTACATGTGTGTATGAGTACGGGTTCACATGTGAGCTATGTGTACATAGCCTTTGTATCTGTGTAATACATAAGTATATACATGTGTGTAGAGATCAAAGGGTAAGCATTAGGTGTTTTCCTCAACCACCATCCACCTTTTTTCTTTGAGACAGTGCCCCCCAGTGAACCTGGGGCCCCCTGATTGGTTATAGGGGGCAAGCAACCTATAGGGATCCTCCTGTCTCTGCCTCCAGCAATGGCATTCCAGGCATGTACCGCCGTGTCTGGCCTTTTACATGTGTGCCATAGATTTGAACTCAAGTGCTTATGCTTGGGAGGCAAGGCTTTTGTCAATGGAACAAAATACAAGAAACCTCATAAACCTAAGGCATTGATTGTGCGCCTGAGTCTTCTCCAAGATCCTGGAGACGCTCTCATACACATGATCTCAAGAAGGAAGCAAATCTAGACCCAGCCATGTCACCAAAAGCCTCTGACGTTTGGATGTGGTTCTTGAGTCCATTCCGATTCTACATCTGCACTTGCAGTTTCCATCCTGAATCTGAAGACTTCCACTGTTTTAGTTAGTAATGGCTCAGTTTGTTAGCCAAGGCAAAACAATGGGGAGAAAGACAGCCACTTATCCAAATTGTCAAAATACTTTCATCAAGAAAGACAATTACACATGTGTAGTGGTTAATGACACTCCCAAAGCGTCATTTAATGTCTTGGGATGACACCATTAGAGTACGGAGATTCCTCCTGATGCAGCCTGATTGAAAACTGGGGGTGCGTTTATATTCTGAAAGCCAGGATATAGGCCAGGTCTTGGGATGGGACTGAAGGTCAGTCATGAGTATCTTGCCTCCAGTTCAATGTGAAGGGTCCCACAAAAATGATGGTTCTTTGCACTTAAAAGGTGTCATAATTGCCACCACTTACCATATCTAGGAAAGTGATATTTTTACCTTCAGAATCATAATATTTGGGATTCCATCAAAGAGAAGTGGTCAGCCCAAAGTGATATGTAAATCTGGTAGTGGAAGTTCATGTCCATTTCACCACATACCATGGGGCAAATGACTGGAACACCACGCACAGTTGACCATTATCAAAGGACAGGCACCAGAATGGCATGAAGCCATGAGAGTGGTGCTGTAATGGAGACCCGGGAATACAGAGGTGCCAACAGTGTGCTGTAGGCAACAGGCAGCAAACAAAACCTCCTCTGGAGAGTTGCACTGTGGACTGCAACCAGTGAAATGACAGGGGCAGGGCAGTCCTTTGGGAGGTCACGCTCTGCTTCATTGTTCCCCAGATACCAGGCATGGACCTTTAGAATTCGACATTAGCCCTTCTGGGTTTTCATCTGCCTTGAGATGCTGTCTCCTTCCTATTGCTTATCCTTCCTTCCTGGGGTAGAAATATAAATCTGTCTGCCCCATCACTGGACCTTAGATGTATGCAACTTAGATACTTGCAAAGGCTCACACCTGAGTTTTCATGGATCTTAAATGAGACATTGAGTTTAGATGTTTGAACAATACTGGAATAATAGCTAAGACTTCAGGGACCATAAGAATGAAAAAATTTGTTTTGTATTGTGAGACAGACATGAAGATTTGGGAACCAGAAGTAGAATGACACTGGTTGAGTGAGTTTCCCCCCAAAGTCCCATGTGCTAAAGGATTGCCCTCCAAGATGGCACTATGGGGGGGGTGGTGACACCTTCAAGAGGAAGGGCCCAGAGAGCTCTTAAAGGTGATATTGAGATCCATTTCTGAGTAACCTGCTACCTGGCAGATGATATAACTAATCTGCTCTGTCAAACATTCTCTGCCAGGTTCAAAGCAATGGAGCCACCCAGTCTTGAACTGGAATCTCTAGCACCGAGCCAAGTGAACCTTTGTTCTTTATAAGCTAGTTATTATCTGAGGTGTTTCATTATAGTGATAGAAAGCTGACTAACACAAGCACCCCAAAAAGTCATTCACCCTGTTGAAAGTCTGGCTAAACCTTCCAAAAAAAAAGTAACTTCACAGGGGCTGGAGAGATGGCTCAGAGGTTAAAAGCACAGATGGCTATTCCATAGGTCCTGAGTTCAATTCCCAGCAACCACATGGTGGCTCACAACCACCTTGAATGGGATCTGGTGCCCTCTTCTGGTGTGCAGATACACATGGAGCAGAATGTTGTATCCGTAATAAGTAAATAAAATCTTTTTTTAAAAAAAAGTAACTTTACAGAAGTAGTAGGAGGAGAGAGAGAGAGAGAGAGAGAGAGAGAGAGAGAGAGAGAGAGAGAGAGAGAGAGAAGAAGAAGAAGAAGAAGAAGAAGAAGAAGAAGAAGAAGAAGAAGAAGAAGAAGAAGAAGAAGAAGAAGAAGGAAGAAGGAAATCCTAAAACCAAAGTCCTGGTTTCACACTATTCATGAATCCTAGTAGGGAAATACCTTATTGTGTTCGTCCCAGAGTCATACCCAGCAGCCCTGGAGTGTGTCCCAACCTACCCTGTCCCTTGAGGTGTGCGTTGGCTGGCCTGACACCTGATCTTCAGAGACATACAATGAGCTGATTGTAGTGACTCAGATCACACGCCCCCTGAAATGAACCACCACTCTGGAACCTGATCCCCCACAGGTAACCCACTCACAGCAGGCAGACGACTCCATGTTCTTCTCTTTACAGCAGCATTTGAAACATTTCTTCACCACCATGTAAAAGTATGCGAAGACGACGAAGGGGAAGGGAATGTTGAGGCGGTTGCAGTACTCCTGCACCAGGAAGTACCGCTGGAACTTCCAGACCTGATCATTGTTCTCCTGTACGGTGCCCACCGTGTAGCTGGCAGAGGAGAGAGAAGACACTGCTTAGAGATGTGTACTACCCATGTGCACTCCATTTGCCTACGATGGTAACACGGCTGGGCAGCCAGCCATGTGGTGGTCTAGGCCAAGCAGGTTGGAGGGGTCCATATTGATACCACAGCCAGGACAGTGTGGTACAAGCCACCTGTTGGCCTCGGTGTGGATCTGGCTTTGGTTCTCTTTTCATTTTTGTTTCTGATCTGATCACACAAGAAAAATGTGCAGTGAACTTCAAAACGATCTTGCTTTCCAAACTTTTCCATGATACGCTTTGCTCATCAATCTGTTATTGTGCTAGTTACAAAGAGGCCAGGGTGTTGACTCCCTCTGGAAAACGCTACCCCTACCTTTATGTGTCTAATTGAAACAGTCTGGAGAAAGTTTGCTTGCATTTCTCAAGAACCTCAGACAAAAAGCCAAAATGGCTGCACCAAGGATGCCTGCCTCTCATGGTTAGGGAAAGCTGGGGAACAAGCTTTGGAAGGAGAAGGTGAGATGGACTCTAGGAAGAGCTGTTACCTGTGAGCTGTATAGATCCAAATACAGACATACACAATTACATTTGGGGAGAAAAGTTGAGGGTTGTCCTATGGTGTGTCAAGAAGGGCAGACCTGACTTTCTGTGAACAGTGAATGTAGGGACTCTAGCCCACTCAAGGTGTGGCTCTGGCAGGCCCCGCCCTTCTCCCCAACTCCCTCTGCCTTGCTAAACCACTAGATTACAGTCCCATAGCTAACCCCCAAGGCCCATTCCCTTATTTGACCAATCCCTCCTCCTGAGGCTGACTACCAAGGTCCAGTAATCGAAAGTCCCCTTTGGCTCACCTAATTAACATGCCCAACTAAAGTTAAATACCTCATCTTAACCCAGGTTTCCCCTTGTACCTTTATAAACTTCCATTTGCCTATGTACCACGTCTGTCTCCTCTCTATCCAGAGGCTGACCTTTGTCCTCCAGGACAATTACCCCACCCCTTCCCCTTCTTCCCTTCTAATTTTCCTCTATCTCCTGTCTTTGTCCCTTATCCCTGCCCTCTGTCCCTCTGGGGCAAATACACCTCCTTTGTGCTGAGAACTTGGTCTTGGGGGTCCGGAACCCATACTTTTCCTTTCAGTAAACATGTGGACATGAACAGGCACACAGTTTCTGGAAACCAAGAAGGAAAAGAGTTGTCTCTCTCCACCTAAGGAACAATGCTGACTCGTTGACTGTGAAGATTACAAGCCAATGTACTAGCAGTACTCGGCTCGCTCCAGTACAGAGGAAGTTAACAGAGCTCACAGTGAGGATGGTTATGAGTCCACCCACAGTTTAGAAATTTCATTCAAGTGTTTCATCTGAGCAAGTCAACTGAGACCCTGTTTCATTTGAGTAAAGTGCATATTACTTTGGCTGAGGTGCATTGTGGGAACTAACCGGGCAAGAATTCACACCCCTCTTCTAACTCTTGATAGGGCGTCAGAAAGCTGAATAGAGGTCTCTGCCAAACACCACAGATTTATAGGAACTGTGAGCACCGTGAAATAGACAACACTACAACCCAGAAGAATCTGAAAGGTTACGGCTTCTAAAAGGAAAAAGAAAACATTTCCAAAGGAAAATTGTCTCTAAATGGAGACATGGGCTCTCAATTTTCTAACCAGAAGTATGCTTTCCCATTTCTTTGAATTTTGCTGAGCACCGAGAAACTCACTCTGATCTCTGCTTCTTTTTCCATTTGGATTCAGCAATAGCAGGACAGTGGCAGGGAGAAGACGTAGCAACTGATTACCACCAGCCTGTAACATTTTTAGCTTGACTTAAAAGTTTCTTTTCTTTTTTATAAAGAGCCTTAAAAGCTTTCATCATTTTGACCCAGTGGCTTCAGTCCTGGGAGTTCAAGCTAGGGAGGAGGAGACAGTGATAAAACTATACAGAAATGGCCCCACCCACGAGGCTCCTCATCTGCAGACGAGAGCCACTGTGCCCCTCACCGAGAAGGAAAGAACAGCCTATGCACTCGACATCGAGAGCATGCCTCCTGGTTATGGATGACGACGGGTGTGATTTCATTATGCGGCCGCTGAAATCAGGTTTATAAATAATTTTTGTACTTTGGAAAAAATGTATACGTTAAGTGGAAATAACGAGACTCAGACTCGTACTTGCGGCACAGTCTCACCACATGAGTCATGACGCTGGGGAGAAGTGGAGCTGTCACTGGCAGTGGCAACTCCGGTATATCAGCTGGGCTTGGTTCTCCTGCCCTGATACTTGCCAGGTATGAAGTCTGAACGCTGCACATAATTATTACAATGCTGGTTTTACATTCTACGTGGAACTCTTGATAGCAATGACTTTGAAGTAACCAGAACACCAACGGTATAAAATAGAGAACGCTTTCGATATGCAAGGCATCGATTTATTGATTTCTCTGTGCTTTCCTATAGTTCAAGCACCTCCAGCTCACTACATAGCTGAGGATGATCTTGAACTACCCGTTCTCCTGCCTCCATCTCTCAGGGCTGGATTGCTGGCATAAGCCACAGACACCTGCCATATGTGGTGCTTCAGACCCAACACCAAGCTTCAAACATGCTAGGCGAGCTCTCTGTTATCTGGGCTACATCCCCAGTCCCTACAGGATGTTACTCTAGGCAGCCTATTTGTGTTGACTACTTTAATATGCAAATAACACTGTAAGTGCTGTTATCGTCTAAAACAAACAGATTGGGAAACCAAGGCACAGAAAGGGCAGGCAAACTGAAGTGTTGAAGCTGGAATTTGGTCTAGCAATTTGTCCCCCGGGTCTGCTGGACATCAGAAGAGCAAAATTTGTGATATTATGATAGTTTTACTGTTTCCAAGGGGTTTGATTGGATGACTTGTCATTTTGGGTTAACTACAAAGTATCTGACATTTTGGGCAGTGTGCGTTTCAAACACAATGAAGTCTCTAAAGGTTAGAAACCCACGCTTATTGAGTGACCACATGCATAAGCTCCTACAAGGCATGCCAGTGGCTGCCCAACTGCTCCTTTCATCTACTTTTCATAGCAGAATCTTTAGGTACAAAGCAAACAGGACTGTGGATCCAGAAAATGGATCTAATAGCTCACCTGGCATTTCTTCCCAATGTAGGTCAGGTTGCCGGGAGGCTAATACCATGCCTGCCATCATTATTATCCTCTCGGTCCTCAACTGGTTTTGCTCTTTACAAAGAACACCGACCTCAGCCACATCAATGGCTCAGATCTACAGACACACCCCAGATTAGTGACACTAGGGTAAGAACCTGCCAGAAGTCACAGCTCTCTGCCTTCTGGCAAAACAACCATCTTTATTCTAATCATTAACTCTAAGAGCCTCTTACAATTTCATGCACCTATTCCAAAAATGGATACTGATTGCTCAAAATTCAAAATCCTTAACAAAAAGCAACCGCATCTGCCTTGATGCATCAAATGTTGTTTTCTAGTGTTTTATACAAAAGATGTTCCTATGTCTGGATGGAGAGAGGAGCATTTTAATGCTTGTAGCAAGTAGCATAAGTGCCTCCCTCCCGTCCTCACTCTGGGAGCTCAGAGAGGAACTCTGATGAAAGACCCGCTGGGGACAAGATTTGTGCCTTCGCTGAACCGGCCATTCAGACTCACTGAAACACATTTTGTGTTTTCCACATCATGTAGGGCAGGAACTGGCAGATTGAAGCCATTTTTAGCCCTTCATTTGTTTCTGCACAGTTCTGAGAATGACTAGGAAGAGCAGAGACATCCAGACCAGGACAAGGCCATGGGGCATGACTTTTTTGGCGTCCATTTGGCCAAAGGCCCTTCTGGGGAAGGTCTGCAATCCCTACCTCTGAGGAATGTAGGTAGGGCCTGCCAATCACAACTTTGCCTTTGTGCTATCATTCTCCACCCCAAAGAGCCTGTGTGCCACTGTTTCATTTCTTCCTCTGGAGAACCAAACTTCAAGGCCCTTCCTGTCAGAACAGAAATCTCCTCTGCACCTCATGGGCAAGATGACTCCTGGGAACAGCACTCCTGATAAATGGCGAAAAACTGAATTCACCTCCCACGAGGCTTGAGGGAGCTAAATGAGCACCCAAACTCCAAGGTCCTTCCTCCCTGCATGACAGCAGCTTCCAGATTTTTCTTTTTCTCTTAAATCAGCTCCAGATTCCATCAAATAAACGTGGGAGTCCTCCATGGGAGGCTGATAATTGAACATGGCATCAAATTGCTTTACCAAGATAATTTTTGTATCATTTACATGTATTCGTGTGTGTGTGTGTGTGTGTGTGTGTGTGTGTGTGTGTGTACGCGCGTGTGTGCGTGCGTGCGTGCGTGTGTGCATGCGTGCAAGCACGTGCAACATAGTCAGGCTCAGGTGCTGTTCCTTAGGGACTGTTAACCTTCCTCTTTTGTTAAGACAGTTACTTGGACTGACCTGCAACTCACAAGGTTGGCTGAGTAGCCAGGCCAGGGGATCTGCATATCTGCCTCTCAGGCACTAGGGCTGACAAGTGTGTTGTCATGCCTAACTTTTAATGTAGGTCACAGATTTTGAACTCAGGTCATCAGGCTTGCATAGCAGCATGTTACCATTTGAGCTACCACCACAACTCTCTGTTTTGTTTTTTTTTTAATAGTCTTTAGAAGTTAGTTTTAACTTCTGTAGAGATGAGACTAGATTCTGCAAAGAAAGGCCTTCTATGACTGATACGTGAAAATGCCTCTTGGTGAACACAAGCATCAGAGTGGCTTGGAGTCAGCCTCACCCACACCAACTCAAGACAGGGCTCGACATCTTCCAGGTGATCACTGGCCATCAGCATCTTCCCCCAGGAACCCTAAAAGCTGCCCCTCTACACCATCTCTCCAATACCCTGTTAGGAAGGTATTGTCCCTGTCAATATCTCAGTGGTCTGGAGGGGGTAGCAGACCAACTCAGTACCCTCTGTGGAGCAGGACAGCAGAAGGGAGGAAGCAGAAGCCCCTTGGAGGGAGAAAAATCGCCGAGATTGGAGATGTTTCTAGCCTTCAGCAGATGTTTGGAATTCAGATAGCCTCATGCACAGATGAAACCCAGACGTGCATTAAAGGGATACTATGCCATGACCACAGAGCAGAAGGGTGGTGGATGCTAACAACATATCTATACCCATCATTTGTGTGACGCATCATAGCTCCAGATCAAAGGGAGAGTTTCAATACTTACAGGAGAGGCTTCTGGAACATAGAGCGTCTTTTTATGGTTAGAAAGCAAGACAGAGAAGAAGAAAGTGACATGACAAATAAGGAATTGAAGGGGAGGGGACAGCATCCACAAGGTAGTGAAAAGAGGACTTGTCACACAATGAGTAAGTGAATCTTTAAAAAGCCTTTCTATACAGCAAAACGTAGTCATTGACATAAAAATCATAGAAAACAGAAAACATTTGCCCACAGCCCTAAATGACTGGGGATTACAGAACCCTGCGAGTCCCACACAAAAAGACCCACAGACGTTTATCAACAACTGTAGATACCTGAACACTGTGAACTTAACACTGTTTCTCGAGATTATGACACAGTTTCTCCTAAATAATTCCACAAAGAGTCACCAGATTCTTTTTCCAAACGAAGAAAGATGAGTGTTGGGCTCTTTTGTACAATTAAATATGCACGAAAAGCTAGGAGAGTTTTGAGTAAGAATAATGAGGGAGGATTTGTACAACAGATGTTTTAATGACTTTAAAAAAACCTTCAGTAATGAAAACCATTTGGTAGTAAAAACCAAAATAGAAAGAGTGATCAAATCAGAATGCACCATCTGAAAAAAAATTATAAAGAAAAAAATGGACATGAAAACAACAGCAGGTTTTAGAATACATTAAAATCTAAACAGACTTCTCAACTAGATTCGTTTCTCAAAGATTTATTTATTTTTATTTCAAGTGTATGTGTGTGAGCCTGCATGAGTTTATGTGCACCACATGTGTTCAGGAACCCACAGTGACCAGAAGAGGGCGTTGGAGTTCCCAGAACTGAAGCTAGAGACAGGTGTGAGTCACCATGTGGGGAATGGGAACTGAACCCTGGTTCTCTGAAAGAGCAGCAAGCACTCTTCAGTGCATACACAATGCTCTTGGCTGGGAAAGCCCCATAAATGATGCTATTATCATTACAGTTAACTGTTGTCTTATAAATTTAAACTCCATTTCCACAGCTTCCCTCTGGCCACTGATGTCACACCAAATTTTTAGTTTGTGCCTGGGGAGTACTCTTTTCTGTCTACTTTCCTGCATACTGGTAATAAATGTGCATTATTCCTAGGGTACAGGAAGATGGCTCTTAGAAGGCACACAAATTTGCATGGTCAGTGAATCCCTGCCAGAGCTGCCTGCCACCCTTGGGCCCTGGACCTGCACACATCTGAGTCATTCCCTGACTCTAGGTTCCCTCCAGCCTCCAGGATGACCTCAGTGCAAACTAATCACAAATTTGTTAGTGCCTCTTGCTTTTCTGTGGAATGCCATCCAGTCAGCCCCTGATACTCCAAGACCATCCCCATAGACACATTTGCCCTGTAGCTAATGAGGCCACAACTGTGGGTACATAAGCTTTTCCCTAAGTATTATGATGTGGTTTTATACAAGGGTGGCATCCTGAATCCATTTGCTCAGGGAACAATCTCCAGACAGCTTAGTACTCATTAGAAATAGCATGGAAGGAACTGGCTCACAGAACAAACACAGCATGGCCTCTGCTGCTCTCAGAATCCTAGCCAGAGGTCACTAAGAGGTTAAGCTAGAGTTTCTAGGAGAGGTGGCCCCGGGGAAGGTGACAAGGACCCTAGCACTGAAGCCCTGTGTGAGGTTACAGCTGGATGGGTGCAATGACTCCTCTAAGAAGACACTGAGTAAAGTTGAACACGCATCACCTTGACACAGGTGCAGATCGTCGTTACCTGTATCTCTTTAGCAGGAAAGTTCCAGCACAGCTCTGATTCCTTCATTCCCTGACCACAGTGCAGATGACAGGTGGTAAAGGGTGAGGTCCTTCCATGCAGGCAGCTGCCCTGACAGCTCACAGCACAAAGCTTCTGAGACCTCCGACAACTCAATGCTGTGGCACTGGCTGCTGCTGGTCCTTGCTCTAATCACTAGGATCTGACAGGAAGCAAGTTCGGGGAGCGAAGGTTCACTCTGACTGGTGTTAGGAAAGGCAAGGGAGTGTGAGCAGATAGCAGCTGGAACTGCCGAGTGGTTAGCTCACATCTCAGAGGTCCAAATGATGGGAATGAGGGTACAAGGGAGGGAGAGTAAGAAACCGGAAACAAGAAGCAGAGTGAGCCACCAAGCACTCACTTCTTTTGGCCAGGCCTTGCTTACTAAAGGTTCTGCGGCTTCCCAAAACAGCGCCACTATCTGGGGACCCAGTGTTCAAACATATGTGTTTGTGGAGGACAGTTCACATTTAAACCACAATTTCTGCAGATTTACTTAGGGGTCAGTTTCCCCTGAGCTGTCCAGTGTTCTGCGGGCACCTGTCCATGGTCCCAGCAGTGGACAGGCTGTGTGTGGTCTTGGAAACCCTGCAGGTGACAGGCTAGTTTCAGAGACCAGGTTATCAAGTATAGAGCCATTAACTCAGCGTTGGCTCTTTGGCTCCAGATGCCATTTTTAGCATGTGGTTGCTTAGGCAACATTACCTCGACATCTTCTAATCTCTGATTTTCTTTTCACAAGAAATCTTCGACTATGTTAGACACCGTAGAGCTAAGTGTTCCTAATTTATCTGTCTCCTATATCACAGTGATTTGGAAGTCTTAGAAGATAGCGACTCGGCTGTTTCCCACCTTTCAGATGATCCAAAGGCAAGCATTAAAATGGTTATGAAAACAGCTATGCCTCTTCTAGAAGCTTCTGAAGATTCTTTACACTAAGAGCCATAGGGAGATGAATTGACTCAGGTTGTGACAGAGGAACACTTGGTGTCCTTCACAGACCAGCTAGCCTCAGAACTAACATTTGGAAAGAAACAACACCATAACAGGTCATCAGAACCAGGTCAACAATCTGCATATTGTGGATTCATCCCATCATTCATCGACATTCTAAGGCAAACTTCAAATTACAACAGCTATATGGGTTGTAACCAAACATGCAAGTCGTGGAACAGTTAGCAGATTATATATATTATATATATTATGGCACTATGGAACCACTAGTGAGGCTGCTCACAGTCAAAGACACTAAGATCACTCTGTCTGTTCTAGATGCCACTTCAAGTACCTTTTGTGTTTCTAAGAAACCAAATGAACGTGAGAAACACACCACAGTTAAACAAGGTGGGCTAGCACAGAATGAAGCCCTGTAAGCCCATGGAAGCAAGCCTGTGTGAGAGGCCTCATGAGCAACTTGGCAAGTGTTTCCCAGAAGAGGCTAAGAACAAACTGTGCCAGAAGCAACCTCTGATGCCTACACCTTCCAAGTTCAGGATGAATGGTGCTCCTGGGAGCTTTAATTTTTAGATTACACATCTGAGGTGTTATTGGTTTTTGGGTAGGTTTGTCTTACTTTTAAAAACACACACACACAAGGAACCTTGGAGGTGATTTGCACTGCAGCCATTGTGCCAACACAGGCAACTTGACTGGACTTGGAATCACCTAGGAGACGCACCTCTGTGGGTGTCTGTGAGAGTGCTCACAGAGAGTTTTAACAGGAAGAAGACCCGCTCTGAACACTGACAGTACTAGGTCATGGGTTGGGGTATTTGGCTGAATAAAAAAGGGGAAAAGAAAAAAGGAAGATGAACAGCGGACACAATGCGAGCACCTGCCTCCCACCACCCCCACTCGCATGACTTCCCAACACAATGGACTGTACCCTCAAACCATAAGCCAAAACAAACCCACCCTTCCTCTCATTGCCTCTGTGAGGTATTTGTCACAGCAACAAAAAAAAGCTGTTAGTTCAGTTGCTCTCTGGGGAATTATGACGTGATGCTAAGCACAGCCTGCATTTAATGGATCTAGTCACACTGCTTATCTGCCGTGTCCAACCAGTCCAAGAATGGCCTGTAGAGAACCCTGGGGCTTTTCTGTTTGTTTGGGGTTTTGTTGTTGTTGTTGGGGGGGAGGTTTGAGACAGAGTTTCTCTGTGTGGCTTTGGAGCCTATCCTGGAACTACCTCTTGTAGGCCAGGCTGATCTCGAACTCACAGAGATCCGCCTGCCTCTGCATCCTGAGTTCTGGAATTAAAGGCGTGCACCATCTCCGACTGGTTCTGGGTTGTTTTCTTGTTTTGTTTTGTTTTATATGGTCTTTTTAAGCCCCCGACCACAGAAGACCACTAGGCTTCCGATAGCCTCTACTCTCAGCTCCTCAAGGTAGATACTACCTCTGCCCACGCTCTTCCTGCCTGCCTGGCATAGGCACGGCCCAGCGTGGAAGCCCATAAATGTGTGACACAGACTCACCCAAACATGGCGACCAGCAGGTTGACCAGCAGGATGTTGGTGGAGAGCATGTATATGCACACCAGGGGGATGGTTATCCACTCGGGGAAGCGGGGCAGGTGGTTCTCATCCATCTCCACGCACAGGGGCTTCGACTCGTTTCCCGAGAAGGTGCAGTGGGAAAAATCATATGTGGTACCTGTGGGCACAGAAGCAGGAGGCCGTGAGGCCCCTCTGGAGAAGCAAGGACCACGAGAGCCAGGGGATGTGGGAACAGAGGCATCTGATGCCTTGGGTACAATCTTCAGAGCCCACCAGACAGCTTACTGAGCAGCCACTAGGAAGTTGAGACTTCATTAAGACCAAGATCAAAGGAAGAGGGTGTCCTAGTTAGCTTCAGTTGTCAACCTGACACAGCCTAGAGTCATCTGAGGGAGTCTCAATAGAAGGATTGCCAAGATCAGTATGGCCAAGTCTATGAGTGATTGTCTTGATTGATGATTGATGTGGGAGGGGCCAGCCCACCACAGGAAGTGTCGTCTCTAGGCAGCCGGAAGGAGGGAAGGGGTACAACCTAGGATGAAGTAGAAGGCTAGCTAAGCATTATCCAGTGAGATAACTAGCAAGCAGCATTCCTCTGTGGGTTCTGCCTCCAGTTCCTGCCTCAAGCTCCTGCCCTAACTTCCGCCGGGTGATAAATTATGAGTTGGAAGTGTTATCTTTGGTCAGCACGTCTTATCACAGCAACAGAAACTACAGCCAAGAGTGCGGCCATGTTCTGTGCTCCAAGAAGCAGACAACCTCCTCAGTCAGTTTAAAAATTCAACCTGCACCAAGTCCCCAAAGGAGGCAGGCAAGATGTAATGGGGCCATAATCCTAATTGGATCACCCAGAAACAGCTTCCCTCAGAGAAATCATCTCTGAAATGAACAGAAGGATGAGTGAGTAACAAGCGTGTGAGCAAATGAGAAGGGACAGGAGCCCAAAGCAGTGGAGGAGCACACGCTAAGACAGGGGGCTGGGACAGTAAACTGGGCAATGCTGCATTGCTGGGTCACTATGCTCCTAATGAAAGCAATGGGCAGTGTTAGAGGATTGTAACAGAAAGCAGTTCTTTACCAAAGGACTGCCTCGGCTGCAGCCCACAACTGAAAGATGCAGAGTACACAGGGAGAGCTTGAGTAGATGCCGGTGCACTGGTGATAAGAACGTTCTGCTTGGGAGTGATGAGAGATTGTGAAATCAGCTAAACCTAGCTGACCACTAGCATCTAAGGGCAATGTCAGAGCAGGTGTTGTGAGTTAATCTTGATCGCTAACCTAGGAGATGTGACTCTGGGCATGTCCACGAATGTGTTTCCAGAGACCTGAACCCTCAGTGTGGGCAGCTCCTTCCCATGCCCAACCCATGGAATGAATAAAAAGGAGGAAGTGAGCTGAGTATCAGTAGTGTGTCCTCTCTCTCTCTCTCTCTCTCTCTCTCTCTCTCTCTCTCTCTCTCTCTCTCCTCTCTCTCTCTCTCTCTCTCTCTCTCTCTCTCTCTCCTCTCTCTCTCTCTCTCTCTCTCTCTCTCTCTCTCTCATGTATCCATGCTTCCTGACTGTGGCTATGATAAGATGAGCCACCTCACTGTCCTTTCTCCTGCCACCATGCTTGTCCTACCATGATGGACTGACTGTATACCCTTGAACTGTGAACCAAGATAAACCTTTTCTTCCTTACAATGTTTCTGTCTCTTTTTTTGTCATAGCAACAAGTGACAGTAACACAGGTCTGTCAAGGACATCAACGGTCTGACATTTTTGTGGGTAGTGGATATAGCTCAGTGGTAGAACTCTTTCCTAGGTAGTACAAGGCCCCATTTGGTCCCAGCACAAGAGTGGAGTGTCACAAAAGGGCTCTGATGTATATCACTGTGACCTTGGTGGGAAGAGCCCAGCATGGCCCTTGGAGGAAGCTCCGGTCTGCATGGGAGGTGGGGACCTTTTATTTGAACTTGCCAATATGGGTCAGTGTGAGTTCAGAAGGCCACAGACACAAACTCTCTGGCTCTGAGGAGGGACACGCAGTCAGAGCACCTGTTCTCAGAATGGACACAATGTGTAGGAAGGTGGCACTGTCCCAGGTAGCCCCTGAAAGAACCCAAGGATGGGAAATGCACACAGCACACATGCCTGCCCCGCTGCTCCTCTGTAGGACTCAACCCAGCAGTACAAGGAGCTGTCCTCAAGACCAACTGTGTCACAGTGCCAACCAGAGAGTCCCAAAGACCTTTCCACCCCTGCATGGAAGAGACCTGTTTCTCAGAGTTGGAAAAATCTTAGTCTGAGGGGCAGAGACTGTTGGAAAAAAAACCAGAGGGATTGAGAAATGCCACCAGCCAGGCTCAGCCCTGGCCCAAGGAAACTGTCGTCAGTTTAGTTCATGCTGGCAGGATGGGAGAGAAGTCATGGCTACTGTCAACATCACAAAGCCCCTCCACACAGTCCACTCAAAACACAAATTTGTGTATGCCCCACATCTGGCTTTTACATCTGGAGTGTGGGCACCATGCCACCCTCAGCCTCACTCCACCACATGCTGGGCAGTGGGCTAACGATGGAAGCTTCAACCAAAGGTTCTAGTGTCAATCTTCCACGTGCTCTTTAGGAATAAATGGGAACCTGGACACTGTGACATTTAGGGAAGTACAGTCGACAACACTCCTGTCGGAACCAACAAGGACTGGTCCACTCTACCCTGGTAACTGGGGAATGACATGAATTTTTAAAACTTGAACATGTGGCTTAGTTGGTAGAGGGCTTGCCTAGCATGCATGAAGCCCTGGGTACAACCCTCAGCCCCACAATAACCAGGCACAGTGGCACCATGGTGGCACATGCCTGCAACTTCCTCAGGGGTGGGAGGATCAGGAATTCCAGATCATCCTTGGCTACATAGGAAACTCAAGGCCAACCTGGGCTAGAGACCTTGTCTCAAGAAATACTGATAAAGAAATGAAAAGGCCTAAAGACTGAAATGTGAACAAGGTAAGATCTTATTTAGGAGCAAAGAAAAGAGGTGACGGGATCAGGGATGAGTCTGGAATGTCAGAACAGTCACCGCCAGCTCCACCTCTGTCCATGCAGAGCTGGGCTTACCGTCCACATCACTGGGCACCTGGCCAAACATGGCCAGGTAGGGCTCGTAGATGACAGAGCGGAAGATCCACCTCCAGCGCTGTTCGTTTTGCCTAAGGATCCCCTGCCTGGCCACGCCGAAGGCCACCATCCACACAGCAAAGAGGAACAGGAAGAAGAAAACGTCGATCAACTGCCAAGGGAGATGAGAACAGTTAAAACCACACCCACAGTGACTGGCCACCAAGCCTAACCATTCCCATCCAGGCACAGAGATGGGCAGAGAGAGGGTTCAAGGACCTGGAAAATTTAAGTCATCAAGTTGCCTGGCCACTTACTTAATTATCTCATACCAATTGATGGGCTTAACTGTTGGGGTTAAGACCAGGGCCTTTCACAAGCCAGGCAAGTGTCCTACCACTGAGCTACAGCCCCAACCCTTAGCTACTAACTTAAAAATAGAATATCATCACCTTTAGGTCTGGAGATATTACCCAAATGGAACCCTACTCCTGCACTATTGCTTACTGACCTCCAAAAGCTCAGATATAGTAGCTTTGTGAGCCAGGGCCTAGCTCAAAAGCCAGAGGGCCTCACTTGGGACAAGTCGGCTCCAGCCACACCTGGCAATACTTGCTTTCTCTCAACTCCCAAATTATTTTTGCAGAATTACTTCTTCAGAAAACAAAAGCAGCCCTTGTGAAACGAGAACAATTTACTTTTTTTTTTCTACTGGGTTTTGCACACACAGCTTGATGTCACAGTGACTGGATGCCTCAGAGATGCTTTGAGTTAAAACCACACACTCAGCCTCAGCACTGGAAAGGGATGTCCACATGAGCTCATCCAGTGGCCCATCTGATTTCCAGACAGAGCCAACCCCGGGGCATGACATCCCCAGCCTCCATGTTCTCCTATTGTGTATGTAAAATAAGCCTGGTGGGGCCTTTCTCCCACATTGGTATTACAGGATGTGGAATTTAGGATCCCAGCATCTCTAGGTATCTGGCTTGCCATTTATTTCTAGAGCAACGTGTTCTCCTCCTTGAACTAAAACAATCCCATCTATAAAAATGGCATAACAGCCCCTCCCTACATACACTCTGAGCAAGCTGTTCAAACTCAAATGGAAGCTTGCTGCAAAGTGTGAACTTTCAGGAAACCCCAGTGACTTTCTGGCAGCCCACTGTTGGTTCTTTAGAGCCCACTTTCCTATAAATCACCCCCCCTGGGAGTAGCCTCTGGTAAAAACAAAAACAAATGCCCCTGTGAACACAAGCTATGCCACAAACAAAATTCTCCCATCAACCATGGATTCTGAGCGTGGTTTCTGAGAAGGACACCCACTGGTGTTGCTGGCTCTCACCATTCGCTGCAGCATAATGATCTTGGGTCCTAAGTTCCTGCTCACGGTGAAAATGTGGATAAGCCTTAGAGTGAAGATGATGTAATCCAGACAGAAAATGACTCTCCCGGAGTATAGAGAGCTTCTATTAGATGAGTGGAGCCTGTGGAGAGAGAAAGAGAATCTGTGGGACATGGTACCACATCTCACAGCTTACGGTGGTGTGTTTGTGTGTGTGCATCCTGGTATGCACATCGGTGTCTCACTCTACTGCTTTCTGTCGTGGTTTCTGACACAAGGCCTCACACTGAACCTGGAGCTCCCTGACTGAGACAATGAGCTCCTACACCTGCCTACCTTGCCCCAGCCTGGGTTCGGGTCACAGAGGGGTGCCGTCATCCTCAGCTTTTACACGGGTTCTGTGGGACTGAACACAGTCCTCACACGTGAATGGTGGGTGCTTTGCTAACTGATCTATCTCCCCAGCTCAGTTTAGGGCCTTTGCTCATCAGTTGAGATTTAGCTGTCTTCTCACACACACTCTAGCTGTGAGGTTGGAGGGACACACTGATAACTGGGAGGGCGACTGCAAGGCTGGCCAAAGTCACAGGTATCCCAAATGAGTCACATTGGAAGACACTCAACATCCCCAGTGCCTTCCCCTTGGATTCTAATCACACCCCAAAGCCTATTTTAAAAAGCAAAAGGACAACCCTTAAAGAACCCAGGATGGGAAGGAAGGAGTCATTTATGTTGGCCAAGTTGTCTCCACAGGGCAGGAACAATGACCCCTGGTGGTCATCTCTGGTGGGGCATGAAGGGACTGGCCCATCTGTGGACTTGAGATATCCAAGATTATTTTCCCAATCTTTTGTGCCAAAATGCCTAAAGGTGGGAAGGTGGGAGGAACCACTTACCGGAATACAATACCCGCTATAAAGTAGAAGAGTCCCAGTGTGTCCATAACATTCCACAGGTCGGTAAAATAATTCACTCCATTCATGTACCACTGTGACAAGACAGGGCAGACAAAAGAATGGGCAACTTGGACGCTTGCATAGTCCTGCAGACTTGTAAACGCCCACTCAGCTTCGCCCAGGGCACTTTCAAGACTGTGTCAAGTGAGCCCTACCAGAACAACTGTTCCAAGGGGACCAGAAAACTGGGTGCTGTCTTATACATGTGCAGCTACTAGAGTCAAGAAAAGGGTGTGTTCTCCCATTCTCTCAAAATGAAGCCATAGAGAATGAGTATGACCTGTGTGGGAAAACATGCAACAGCCAGGTGACCATGGACACCTGTGTAGACTGTGCACTGCACAATTACCAAATGTCATTCTGACTGTTGTCACCATAGATTTGTGTATTTATTGTAAAAATAGATAATAGAACACATTCAGCAGTACAACTTGGTTAGTGAAACCTTTAAAATATATATACAGGGAGGAAAGGTTATTGATTAGACTCTACAAACTAGGCTTGAAGAACTCCAACCTGGCTGTGTAACCCTTCCATTTGCCTACTTGTTCAAAATCTGGCTACTTGCAGTCTAAGGGCCAGACCCTGGGGACAGTGCAAAACAGGGGACAGTGGATTCAGCGAGATGTGGTACTGAGGCCCATAAAAGGCTAACTCAGCCACCCGAGTCTATCTGGGACTTCAATACCCTATTTCCTACTGACTCTGACCCCAAGACCTACACATCTTGGCTAAGATGCCCACACTGATAATGATGGGCTTCTAGGATCCACCAATATCCAGCAATCTGGATGCAGGAAGGAGGCAGGACACACAGCTTGAGTGAGCAGAGGAAGAGAGTATGGCCAGATCACTATGGGACGGTGAACTCCCCCAGGCCTGGGCAGCCTGTGTTAGACCATGTCCCACTGTGGGGAGACTGGTTCAAGGTTAGGACCTTGGAGAGGACACAGGAGCATCCATTTATCTGGGCAGTGCTGACCCTCGGGGCACCAACGGCCATTTGCTACTCCATGCCTGCTAAGATGAGAGTGGTTGGCACAGGCCCTGCCCACCTGCTCTCCTTTTCACCTTCAGGGAGGTTGGTACACATGGATCCGTACTACCCCAGCCTATTCTCACCCGAGGGACTCCAGAAGCCTGGCCTGTATTGCAGGTATAATAAATAGGTGAATCCTGGGCCACTAGAATACCACTACAGGGAGAAAAGATGTCGGTTTTTAAATGAAAAGAAGCCTCTTGTCTAAGGGGGGAAGTGCAAGGCTAAGCTGTGTTCATGAAATACCAGGGTGTCTTCATCCTCTCCTTTGCACTGTGACGGCCTCAGACTTACAGGAACTTTCCAAGAAGGTGGGGTGAAACTTATCAGATTTTAAACAAACATCTACTATGTCTGCTTAGCTCTGTTAAGAGTGAGTTAACTGGGCCTGCACTATTGACTGTCTAGGTTATAAATCCCCAATTAGGTGTGAGCCTCCTCCTCTGGGCAAGGGACATCACTCGACACCAGAGAGTATTGGGTTTCTGAGTCCCAGATACAATCTAAAACAGACACTGTCCTGTTTAGGGGTTTTCCCTAACAACTGTGAATCTTGTCTGGCAAAACTGACTGTACAGGCCTGCAGAGCTCTTCCTTGAAGGAAACTAACCCAGTTTAGGAATCCAAAGACAAGGTTCTGCAGAAATGAAGGGAAGCAGCGCCCTCTAGTGGCAGAATCCTCAAGTACAAAACTTTAGGGCAGTGGTCTGCAGACTTGCTCATGTTTTATCAACCACTCCAAGAAAAGGCCACCGTGGTTTCTCTGCTCAAAAGAGAGTGAGGACAAAGTCCCTCTGTCTATCTCTCTGGCTTCAGTATCCATGTCCATGGTGACCTTCAGTAATGACTTATGAGCACCCTGCTTGACTCTTCCAGCATTACTACAACATTCTCAGCATGATGATATCAGATATCACAGCAAATGAAAGTCTAAAGTAGATCCTCCCACCCTTGATGCTGTTCTTGGGACCACCAGAGCATATGCCAGGACCTAGGGACACTCAGAGGACTCCCTGTTGGGTTGGTACAAGAGGAAACAGCTCTATCCATGTGTCTGCTTCTCTTAGGAGTTCCTTCAGTAGGAAATGCACCCAGAGAAAGGGAAGAACAAAGAAACAAAATTACTACACCACTCACTGCCTGCTTGCAACTCCGACTGGGTTTTTCCTCCCTCTCCCCTTCCCTTTCCTTCTCTGCCCCACCAAATCCTCATGGCTTAATCTCCTATTGGCCATGAGCCAATACATCCTCTGACCCAGGTAGTTCTTCTCCGAATGCCGAGTGTCCCACTGATTATCACACAGAATACTCAGCCCCACTCTGCTGGTGACACTCATAAGCCAGAAGAACTGGGGAGCCAAGGCTGGCCACAGAGACAGAGGCCATACGGAAGTGTTATGGGCTGAGCTATACCTCCAGACTGAAGTCCTCAACTCTCTACCTGGGAATGTGACCTTGTTTGGAAATCAGGTCACTGCAGATGGAACTGATCTGATCCAACATGACTGTTGTCCCCAGGAAGTGAAGAAATTAGGACACACCTGCACATAGTGAGGGCACCATGTGGACATGAGGCCAGGGTGCAAAGTGTCACATCCACAAGGCACAGAATAGTAAGATGGACAGAAAACTTCAAGAAGTCAGTGGATAGAACAGTTTCCTTTGCAGTACTAAATTGGTCTTTAACCCTCCAGAACTATAGACAGAACACTGTTACCCAAGCCATCTTGTGTGTCCTGGGCTTTCTTCCTCCACCCCCACTGACACTCCAACACCTTCCATACCATTTACCTACTAGTCAAGAAGACAGGTACATATTGGCACTGGGGTCAGGACCCTTCCCAGCCCCGATATCCACAATCACTAATTGATCAAGACATACCCATGCTGAGAATAGACAAACGGACTCAGGCTCCCTCACAACCCAGGAGTCCTGGAGACTACACATAAAGATCTATCAGAGAGAGTCAGCATAACAGTGTAAGCCAACATAGAGTTCTTAGACTAGTTGGGGCCCTGCAAGGGCAAGAGCAGCATTGTTGCCCCTTCGAATCTCTTCTAACACCAGGCCCTTCTACTTTGTAAACTGTAAATACCCTGTAAGTTATGTCCTGGCACATACTTGCTAAATGGTGTGTATTTTAAGGTTCAGGTCCAGAAGAGACTGTTGTAAAATATTATTTTAAGATGTGTTACATTCATTTATGCCGTGGAACATTTGCTTAATGATACAAAGATGCATTGCATTCTTTTGAGTTGCATTTGTTTAACTCTGTGAGGCTGTGTAACTTTGCTTGTCTAAAACACCTAATGACCTAATAAAGAGGTGAGTGGCCAATAGTGGGGCAGGAGAAAGGATAGGCGGGCCTGGCGGGCAGCGAGAATAAATAGAAGGAGAAATCAGGGGGGAGAAGGAGGAGGGGAGGTCAAGGAGCAAGAAAAGAAGGGGCCAGCCACCCAGCTACACTGCCAGCCATGGAGTAAGAGTGAAAGTAAGATATACAGAAGTAAGAAAAAGAAAAGGCCCAGAGGCAAAAGGTAGATGAGATAATTTAAATTAAGAAAAGCTGGCTAGAAACAAGCCAAGCTAAGGTTGGACACTTATAAGAAAGAATAAGTCTCTGTGTGTGATTTATTTGGGAGCTAGGTTGCAGGCCCCCAAAGAGTTAAGAGTAAAACAACAACAACAACATTTTGGCATTCCAACATGGGGCTAGAGTAAAAGAACAACCAACAACAAGAGACAACAGAATCTGAAAGAAATTTCTGGGACCAGTTTTCATCATGGGTTAGGACTGTGCCACCTTCATCATCAACATGGATTTTTTTCAACATTTATTACCTCAACAATTACCTACTCCATGAGGCCTGGGGTTAGAGTTTGGATTCAATGGTGGAGCAAAGATCCCCAAACATGCACATCCCAAGAAACTGCACACAAGGGCCATAAAGAACCCATAGGGATTATCATAAGACTTGATGTGCTAGGCATTAGGGTCCCCCAGGTTCCAGTTGCTTGGCAGGCTGTCTCTGGTAATGGTGAAGATGGGTACACAGAGACTCCCAGTGATGGAGGAGCTGAGACCTTGGTCTCTTAATCACTTTCATCCTCTGTCCTAGTTTATTTCTGTTGCTCTGATATGAACATTCTAACCAAAAGCAACTCGGGAGAAAAAGGATTTGTTTGACTTACACTTCCAGGTCACACTCCATTTCTGAGGGAAACTAGGGCGGGAATATGAAGGAACATTGCTTGTATGCATGTTCACACTCAGCTCTCTTACACAGCCCGGGACCTAGGGATGGTGATGCCCACAGTGGGCTTGGACCCTGTACATCAGTTAACTATCAAGACAGTCCCCCACAGACATACCCACATACCAATCTTATCTAGGTGATTCCTCAGTTGAGGTTCTCTTCAGATGACCACAGGCTGTGTCAAGCTGGATATTAAAACTAAGAGAGGCACTTCCCTGGCTGAGCCATGACCATCAGTTAACATCAGGGGCCATGGCATGAATTCAACACTAGGAGATCTCATTGGGGTGCTGAGAATTTGAAAATCACCTTCAGGTCCATACACTATCACCCAGTAGGAATTTAGTTGAGGCATAATGACCGAATTTGTAGTTCAGAAACAGCTCGAATTGCTCTTAGTGCCAGGAAGCTGCTATCCACTGAGGACACCTTGAAGAAGTGCCCAGTGTTGTAACCGGTTCCTCCTAATGGAAACGTCCTCTCCTGGGAGGGGTAAGAAGGCTCAGAGCTCTCTGAAGTTACAGGCACCTCCCTGGAAACAGTCACAGTTGCTGGGGCAGGAGACTCTGGTGGAGCAATTTGTCCATAGATTAGGCTTTGGCTTCCAGAGATGGAGCTTTCATACGTTGTCTGGGTGAACTTTTAATGACATCACTGCCTTTGAGTCACCCACTCTCTTGTCAGTTACCCCAGTAAACTCACTGGTTCCATAAACTAGACTCTTGGAATCATCTCCATGGTGTGTTGTCTGTCAGTGTCCTGTCTGGGATGAACAGGATTTATTCACATCTCCCTGGGGAGAACCATGCAACACTTGCCTACCTGCCTCACTTCATCACAGAAGAGGACGAAGACCAGGGCATAGAGGATCAGCTCGGGAGTATGAGGCACCGAGTGGAAGTCCATGAGCAGCACGTAGGCAAACAGCAGGAGGAAGGCAATGTAGAAGACCACGTTCCAGGAGAAGACCACGAAGGGCGAGGTGAAGAAGGCCACATAGTACCAGAGCAGCTTCTTGTGCTTGTCAATGGGCTTCTTCCTGGACCAAGCCAGAGACGGAGCAGAGTCACCAGCCACACACACTCACAGACACACACACAGTGATGCACAATCTCACACACACACACACACACTCACAGACACAGACACACACACACACTCACAGACACACACACAGTGATGCACAATCTCACACACACACACACACACACACACACAGACACACACACACACTCACAGACACACACACAGTGATGCACAATCTCACACACACACACACACACTCACAGACACAGACACACACACACACTCACAGACACACACACACTGATACACAATCTCACACACACACACACACACACACACACACAGTGATGCACAATCACACACACACACACACACACACACTCACAGACACACACACACTGATACACAATCTCACACACACACACACACACACACACTCACACACACACTCAGTGATGCACAATCACACACACACACACACACACACACACTCACAGACACACACACACTGATACACAATCTCACACACACACACACACACACACACTCACACACACACACAGTGATGCACACACACACACACACACACACACTCACAGACACACACACAGTGATGCACAATCACACACACACACACACACACACACACACACACACTCGTACATTCATACACACTGGTATAGTATACATGGTCAGTTACACATGCACAAACACACATATTTTCATACACAAATACACATGCACACATAAACACACACACACTCACAGACACACACACACTGATGCACAATCACACACACACACACACACACACACACACACACACACACACACACCTGGAGAGCCAAGGCTTATTTTCTACACAGACAAGGAGCAGACAGGGCAGAACTGAATCCCAAGGCCGACCCAGCCAAAACTCAACCCTTGTTTTTTTGTTGTTGTTGTTTTGCTTTTTGTGATCAGAGAATCCAAATACAGCCTCAGATTATAAAGACAATCTTAAGTCCACCTGCTCGGGGGAAAAAAAAAAAACAGAAAAAGCTGGGCGTTGGTGGCGCATGCCTTTAATCACAGCACTCAGGAGGCAGAGGCAGGCAGATCTCTGTGAGTTCGAGACCAGTCTAGTCTCCAGAGCGAGTGCCAGGATAGGCTCCAAAGCTACACAGAGAAACCCTGTCTCGAAAAACCAAAAAAAAAAAAAAAAAAAAACAAAAAACAAAGACAAAAAAAAAAAGCCAGGGAAGATGCCAGATCATGAACACAGATGCTACAGTCAATGTTGTAAGTTCTAGGCTTACAGCCATTTACACAAATGCTCAAACGCACACAGCACACAGATGCTCACACACATGATTAGATGCCCCAGTCCACACCTAAATGACACGAGGCCACAGCCCACCAGGGGGATGACAAACAGACACAGGATGATTTTCCAGTTCTTCGTGTCTCGGGAAATCTCTCCATACCATTGCTTAGAAAGAAAGTTCTAGGAGGAAGTGGAGACAGAGAACAGTCAGTGATAGGGACACGGTAATTCTTCCCAGCCCCTTGCACTCCCGAAATATTTAACCCCTAGAGTAATCTCTTTATTTTTCAGATGTTGTCTGGATTCTAAGGCGTGAAGAAGCAACTTAAAAAAGTCTTGTTTGATTTTTCAAGTCTTTTTTCTGAGTTCAGTTCTATGAGCTTTAAAAGAGAGGGTTACAAGAGTGAAAATTCACTACGCCCATGAATTTTTAACTACTCTGATTCTTATTTGTGTAAGCTTAAACAAGTATGAGTCTTCAGTGATGCTAAGTTCAAAGGCAGGGCCAATGCAGTCTGTGTAGTCCCCAGAGGTTCCTGGCTGGAGGCAGATGGATGCTTTTATTCTGAAGCTAAAAGGAAGCCAAGAAAAGAGAGAGCAATAAAGTCAAGAAGGAATGCATGGAGACACTCCCCTGACCCACTGTGCCAGCCCCTGAAGGTGGAGCAGGAAGGACTTCCATGATGGTGAAAACTGGAAACATATTGCCACCAAAAGACAGATGGGAACAAGGGACCTGACTACATCAAAGAAACCACCAGCTGTAAAACAGAAACAAGCCAACCAGGCGGGGCTTGGCATATAGAGGGCAGAGCAAGGGAAAGCTAGGGCCCACTCATTGCCACTAAGGTTGGGACTGGCATGCTGTGGCCACAGCGCTGCACCTGCTCTTCTATTGGGTGGAGGACAAGTGCTTCTTTTGTGTGCTTGGCTGAGGAGGGGCAAGCTGGATCCCAGAAAGAGCACCCGGCAAGCCGCACATTGCAGTTGTTAAACACCATGGGGCTTGCATCAGGCTCTACATGGTACCCAGAGGCTCCCCAGAGCTCCAAGGGCCACCTTCCTTCTTAACACATCATGGCTGCTTCTTCCTCCCCAAGCTCAATGCCTGCTAATCCCCTCCAGCTCACCTCCAGAGCAAACCACTTCCATGGAAAGCCTGCCTCTGTCTGTCTGTTTACTGGCCACCTGGTATGATGCAAAGTCTGAAGTAGGTGGCAATCCACAGAGGATTAAATCCCAGTGCTACTGCTTCTAGCAAGCAAGCATGAGAAATATTCCAGAACCTACCTGAGCCCTGAGTCCTCCAAATTAAATGAATTACACCCACCCCCACAAGCATGGAGCAGATGCAACACATAACAGGCCCGGCTCTTCTACGTCTCCCTACCTGATTACACCTACAATGTCCCAGTGCAATGGTGGGCACCGTTAAGATGCTGCCTGCTGAACGTGCCTCAGGACCACCTTCGTCCATCTCATGATTCCCCCATCACTCATAATGACCGCATTGGTAGCAGCTGACACGGCTGGCCTTCCCTTTCATACAGAATACCATGGCATCACCATAGCAACTCTCTGAAAACCACAGTCACTGCTGTTTAAATGAGAAATCCCCCATAGGCTCATGGCTTTGAACACCTCGTCCCCAGCTAGTGGTGCTGTTTGGGGAGATTCTGGGGTCTGGCTGGTAGAGGTGGGTCACTGAGGTGCACCTTGTAGAGTTATAGCCTAAGCCAGTTTCTAGTCCCATCCTTTGCTTTCTAATCCACCAGGAGTGAAGTGTCAGCACCGGGAACCCTGCTGCATTGGGTTCAGACTGCCAGCCCAAATGTGTCTGTACTTGTTTAAGTTGCCCCTGTCATGTATTTTGTCACAGAAAAATACCTAATATACACAACTGTGCCCATTTCACAGATAAAAACTGGCATCAATCATCTCACATCTGCATTAGTGAACTGAGACCAGGCAGGGGGACCCAGAGACAGCTCCTCGTTATAATGTCATACTACTTGCTTTGTGGAAGCCCAAAGAATTCTTCCTCCTTGCCATGAGTCTTACTTTCATTTCTGTTACTGTGGTAAAAATACCCAGAGATAAAGCACCTTTGGGGAGACAGGGTGTATTTTAGCTTACAGTCCCACATTATAGTCCATCATTTTGGGGAAGTTAAGAGAGGAACCTAAGGCACAATCACACCCACAATCAAAAGCAGAGAGAAATTAATGTGTGCTTAACATTCAGCAAGCTTTCTCTATTCTTCCACAGCCCAGGATCCAAAACTAGGCAACAGTACCACTCATAGTGGGCTGGGCTTTCCCACATCGATCAAGACAATCAAGCAAGCAAGCAAACAAGCAAGGCAACGCCTCCCCCACACACACACACAGAGAGAGAGAGATACTGGCCCATCCTCATCTAGACAATGTTTCACAAGACTCTTTCTGGATGATTCTACAGTATGTCAAGTTGACAATTAAAGCTAGGCATCTCATTGTGATTTGGGTCTTAGATATTTTCCAAAGGCCCATCCCTAACAGCATAGTTTCCAGTGTGACACTTGGGTAGGTGGCACAGTCTTTAAAAGGATGGGACCCAGGGGAAGGCCATTGGGGGCCACACCCTCAAAGGGACTTTGGTTCCTCCCCTACCACCTCTTTGCTTCCTAGCCGTCATGAGGCGGTTGTCTACCTCTGACACATGCTCTGGCCATATTGCCCTGCCTCATCATGTGCCCAGAAGCAATAGGCACAACCCACCATGAACTAAAACCTCCAAGCACTGCGAGCCCAGATAAACCTCTCTCTTTCTAAGGTGATTACCTCAGGCATTGGGCTCTAGTGGTGGAAGTTGACTGGTGCTCTTCTGTACCATCTCTTGAGATGAGGCTTTTCACAAAAGTACACGTGGCACCATGCCCTCAATGGTTTTTACACGGGATGAGAAAAGTGGACTTTTAATGTCATTTTCTTAACACCACTGGTAGCATCTGATGCCAGGCCCACCCCTGGGTACATTCCTCAGGGCTTGGCTTTTGCTTACCTGGACCCCGGGCTGAGCAATGAAATGCTGGTCTGTAGCCTCCACCGCCAGCTCCAGGCAGTTGCTCCCGCCCCAGGCTTCACAGGAGTAGACCAGCAGCTGCTCTGCCAAGTCTTCATCGTTGCTGTAACACTCAGTGAACAGCTCTGCATTGTCATGGAGGGGAGGGCTGGGCTCAGCTGGTAGACATGGAACCTGGCCTGCCTATCCCCCGTGAAAACCTGAACAGATGGGGCGTAAGGATCCAGGCATATAGAAGGCATAGAGAGAGCTGACCAAATGTGTTCCTTGCTACATAGATGATGCTTTCTTTAGACACAACATAGTCGGCAGGGCACTTTAATGAAGAGGGCATTGACACATGCTTATGGAACTGAGCTGCCTCCAACACCTAGGGACCCCACTCTCTGATGCAATTCTGTATGGACCTTTCTCTCTGGGAGGGACTTGGGATCCTCTACCCCTCCTTACCTAAAGCAGCCCCTCCCCTTCCGTTTCCCTCCCAAGCCTTCTGAGTGCCATATCTTGGCAAGCACTATGGAACACTCACCCACCGCTCTGGTCTCATACTCATTGGCCAGTTCCTCTGATTCCCCAGCAGCGTTGATGTCATTCTTGACTTTAGCCAGAGTCTTCAGAAGCTTGCTGGCCCCCAAGGCTGCCAGAGTACAACCTTTGGTCTTTTGGGAGGCAGGAATGGGGAAATGTTGGTTAATTCATAATCTCTGAAAGCAGTAACATCAACAGTAACTTTTGAAAAGTATAGACAAGCAGGAAATGGCAAAGTCAACCACTTAGTGCCATTCAAAGTCAGGTCTGTAATGAGCTTGGAACAGACTTGGACCTCAGCAAGCTACTCATGGTCTTGTAGGTGGAATCAGCATATTAAAAAAAAAAAAAAACCCTGGATAAATAGTGGGAGACATTAAGCCTCTGAAGGCAAGAGGCCTGGCTGACCCATTAGATCAATGTTATTGTACTGTAACAGGAAGGGGGATGAGAACTTTGAAGACTGAACCGTGTAACTGAAGGCTGTCTAAATTCAGCAGTCAAGGATTGAAGTGGAGACGGAAGCACTGGTGTCCATATTAATAGAAAGAGTGATGTACCAAACCACAAAGAAAATTCGCAATAAACACTCCAAAGCAGAATTTTTATAGGCCTCGTTCTTGTTTCATAATGGAATAAAGCTAGAGACTATTGCTTTATTTTAATATTATTATTACTTAGTGCTGGGGATCAAACCTAAGGCCTTGTGCATGTGAGGTAAGGGCTTAGAAATTAATTTAAATTAAATTTCAAAGCATCTTACACTTGGGAAAAATTATGGACAGGCACCTGGGGAGCAGGGGTGTCCTGGAGGACCCCCTCCTTATTCCTTTCTGGGGAACCACCCATCCGAGGCACACCTCCAAGGACATGCAAACAGGCACAGCCATGGTCCTGTGCATCAGATGCCCCAAATTCTAAACTAGGCAAAAGAGTGTAGGTTAAACCAGACTCTTCTAACACAGCATGTCTTTGGCACCAATTCAGTGCGGGCCTGGACATTTACCTGCTCCCAAATGACCTTGGAGAGTTCCTTCTTGTTCTGAAGGATGGCCCAGATGAAGAGAGCTTGCAGGGGGTGCCGGGTGGTGAGAGATGCATCCTGAGAGGGGTCAGAACATCGGGTCACCACACGCAAATGTAACCCACTTTAGGTACACTATTCCAACAATGAAATGGGACAGTCAGAAAGCACGAGAAACAGGCCCTCTGTTTGGAGACCGTGGGGTGTGGGGCTGAGTCTGTTTTAGCAGCATTGTTCACTGCAGCTCAGCAGGTGGTGTGATTGACACAAAATCTTTCATCTAGCGCAAAAGACAAAGTACAGCTGTATGAGAAAGTATAAAGCAGGAAAAAACCCAGAGAGCAATTTAAAGACTAAATGACTTGTGATGCTCCATGGAGAAAGCAATTCTTCTCCATTCTACAGAATCAGTTTCTCAGCTAGAGGGGGGAAAAGTGGTCAGACTAAATCTAACTTTCCCAAGGCTTACATCCAATTGTCACCACGGAAAAAAAATGTGCTTATTTCTTCGGACGGTTACTCAAAGATTGGAGGTCTAGCTCATATTTAAGATTCTATATCTTCCCAGAAATATTTTCAGATGGAAAGTGGCTGTGTGTGTCCCCCTTCAGCACCCCTGTTGGTTGACTAAACTGTAAACTGCATGTATGAGGCTCAGATATGTGCCATGTTTAAAAAATTTTAACGTAAATAATGTCAAACAGAATATCTACACTTTAATTCAACCACACACTGAGCTCATCTTCTCTCCTCTCTCTCTCTCTCTCTCTCTCTCTCTCTCTCTCTCTCTCTCTCTCACACACACACACACACACACACACACACACACACACACACACACACACACACTTCTAGTTTGGGTTTCCCCAGAAGCAATCCTGAGATAAGAATTTGAGCCAAGTGTCTTATTTAGAGAGTGAGGAAATAAAGTCAGAAAAGAAAGAGACCAAGCAGGCAGCCATGGCTGTGTTGCCAGAAGCTCACTTCCTATGGCCCTGAATTGTCTCCTTCAGATGAAGGGCAATTGGAGCACTCACTAGCACTGGACTCTGATCAGAGCAAATGCTGGTAATAATTGATGATACTGTTGAGTGGAACTGGGCCTGCGCACACTCAAAAAGGAATCCCAGGGCATTCACTTCTGCTCTAGGGGAAATATCCACCACTCCATTTGTTCTCAGAATTCCTGGCAGCCCTTCATTCTTTCACCTGGGCAGCAGTGAGCTATTTTTGTAAGCAGGCTGAAACAGGAGCAGGAAGCCATCTATTTGTCCCTGCTCCCCATCAAATAGCCTTAGAAAGTATGTCACACATGTCTTGTGACCTAGAAATTATGTAACTGAACAAAACCAGGGGCTAGAGCGAGACATCAGAAAACTTGCCAGTGACTTTATTCTTTAGGAAAGATGGTAGAGAAAAAGCATTTCACCCTTCTAACTGCTTTATGGAAATCAGGAAGAGAGCAGGAAAGATGGAGGCAGAGAATTGAATTCTGGGAATAGAAATATGGAAGCAGAGAACTGAATTCAGACAGACAGCTCCAATGCCGCTACGTACATGAAGTTCCACATCCAAGTCCTCCCTGCTGCTTCTGTCTTCCTTCCAGAAGCTTCTACGGAAGTTTGCCACAAGCTTCCAGACAAAGGTGAGGAGTGCGTCGTTGTAGGAGTTCTTGGCGATCTGTAGGTTCCGGTACACCAGGGTGCTGAAGTGTGTAGAGAACAGCTCCGTGAGGACGTCGTTGGTGAGAAACTTCTGCAGGTTCAGGCCATTCTCCAGAAAGAGGCGGACAAACTTGGGCCTGTCCTTTATGAGGGCCGTGAACATGACCTCCTGGAGGTCAGCAGACTAAGGGGAAAGAAGAGAGAGCGCATACCATAAGACCAATGAAGAAAACACAGGAGTTTCTATATTCCCACCACAGAGTCCTGGTGTCTCCAGCTTCTCTCTACATCCTGCTTTGACAATAAAATTCATCTTTTCAGTGTCTAGGTGGGAGAACAGCAAGGTGGACCCTTTGAATGTGACCTCAGTTCTTGCTGTGTGGAGACAGCGTGCCCACTTAAGCATGGCGTGGGCCAGAAGCTGATGCTGTCACTTAGCTTAAAGAGCCATCAGGAAGCAGAAGCCAACAGCAGGAGTCTGCAGTAGACACTGACTGTGAGCCAGCTGCCAGTGTTGCCTGTCCACACTGTGGCATCTGCTGCCTGCCCTCCCTAGGTGAACTCTGACCTTCCCTACAGTGCAAAGTTCTCAAATGCAATTGTCAAAATAGAACCCAACAAGCCACATACTGTCTAGTAACTGTCTGGGATGTAACACAGCAGTGAGTCACCGGTCCCTGTGTCAACTCTTTCTGAGCTCCTGGTAAAAATTATCTTACAGAGTTTTTCCAAGAATCCATTTTTTCCTTATTTATCTTTAGACAGATTCTTAACTTGGCATCCTAGGATGGCCTGAAACTCACTACATAATCCATGCTGGCTTTGGATTCATAGCAATCCTCTTGCATCAGCCTCCCAAATGCTGAGATGACAGGCAGGAGCCATGATGCCTAGCCGTCCTAAGAGTCTAAAGAAAGATCAATGCTCGCTTCAGCCACAATACTGTAGGTGCACACTGTGTCAGCTTTTAGGTATATTATATGATACACATTACTGCATACTGTTATTATATGATATTTATTATGAGTTAGTTTCATTGCCAACACTCACAGATACAAAGGGCCATCGAGATCATATTAGAAGTGGAAGGTACAAAGTCTAACAACACAGAAACCTCCAGCAGAAGCCTTGGCATCTATTCCCAGGAACCCAGGCCCCTGGTGACCATTAACTCTGATTTCACCCTGATGGCAGCCTCCTTCACTCTCAGTTCCTTTTCTGGTCCTCATTTTAATGGCAGCATTGGTGGTTTTTATGTCTGCCTGATGTTGTTTTCATGGACTCACATTCTGCCTAGGGGAAATCGTTAAAGGTTCCTTGAGTCCCCACTCTTTAGATCTCTGAGATCAGCAGGGCAGAGCTCATCTGGGGAGTGTGCCATCTCCACTATCCTCGAAGCAGGTGTCCACCACACCCCTATCTTGCATGTCATTCCAAGTTTGTGTGCGCCTTCCCATTGGTCCCACACTGGACAGCATGGGGCAATGGTTCTCAAACATGGAGACTCACTGAGGCAGACTGCTGGTAGTCAACCTTGTTTCTAACACAGCAAGCATGAGTTAGAAATAATCCAGCAGTCTAATGAGTTTCTGGGCTATACCATCACTAGTCCTAGGACCACACTGAAAACCACTTGCATATGGGAAAGGAAAGGTTTTGTAGACAGACACATATCTGTTTCCAAACCTTGGTCCCACCACTGTCTAGTTCCATGAGTCAGAACAAGATGTTTGTCTCTGAGCCTCAATTTGTTTTGTTCTGCTTGGTAAAGACGAAATGGGACAACCCAGGTCACGTTCTTTCAGAGATCAGAGTTCAGAGCTGCCCGCAGACATCGCCGGGAACTCCCATCCTATAACATCCATGGTGCTCTGACTCATTTGTCAACAAAATGAGATCATCTCTGCTGGGAGTTGATGTGAGTGGCCAGGAAAGTACCGTGTGCACAGTGAAGGGCTGTGTGATGTCATTTTAAAATGTACTTTTAAGCAGATGCTAGTATAGATATTAGAAAGAACCAGTCCTTTAGAAATACTGTTTAATTTCATCAGTGTAACAACACAACTATACTATATAGAAGGTACTATGGCAATTCCCTTTGTTTTGGGGCGAGCCTGACAGATGTTTAACAATAGCTGTCTGAGAGAAACACAGACCCCGATGTAGAATCTGCTGCTCCCAATGATGCACATACCCCTGCCATAGCGTATTTTCAGCTCCTACTGTGATATTGCTGAATGTAGAACTGGAACTAGATGGAGGATCACACCACTATGTGACAGTGGGCGGTAGCAACAGAAGTAACCCGGACACAATTCCTAAGTGCAGCAAAATAACTAGAGAGTCCTGGTGAGGAGCATTGCAGGCGTGTGGTACATGTGTGTGCATGCACAGGTGTGTGCCCCTGTTTGTGCTCATGCAAAGATCAGAGCAAGACATCATATGTCTTCCTCTATCACTTGCCTCCTTGTTATCCGGAGGCTGGACCTCTTCCTGAACATGAAGCTTGTCTCTTCAGCTAGCTTGTCTAGCCAGAGAGCTCTTAGGATCTACCAGTCTCCATCCCTCAATGCTGACATTACACACCAGTCTCCATCCCTCAATGCTGACATTACACACACACACACACACACACACACACACACACACACACACACACACACAGAGGCATGCCCAGATTTTTATGTGAAAGCTGGTAATTTGAACTCAGAGCTTTACGCTTGCAGAATGAATGTTCTAACCCACTGAGCTATCTCCACAGTCCACAAAGTCATTCACTTTGATTATTTCTTACCTTTGGTTTTCATAACATTTATTCAAATTATACAGCTACATAAATTGATTTTTAATAATGACTGTATTCAACAACCAAACCCCCCAAAATCTCCGGAAAGTTTAGCAGCTAGTTTTTGCAAGCCAGTATGAATTGGCCCCAGCACGGCACTGTAAAAGGGAGCTGACCCAGTGCGTAGTTGAGACCCTTGCATAACGACACATAGACGCATAGACAGCTACTCCAGCACTAAAAGTCTTAACCGCTATGTCCTTCATCCTAACTACCTTCAGCTGAGCTAATAAAATTAAATGTATAAGGCTAATATATGTCTGAGTTTGTTTATTTACCATCTGACCTTATTTAAATACAGCAATGTACACAGAGGGATTCATTTATAAATCAATTAATTAATGCACTTACGGTTCTACTTGCCCTCCATTAACTAAAGCCTTGTGGTGTATCAGAGGGTTCATTATGGTGCAAAGACCAAACACTAGACAATGTTTGCTAAAGGGATGAATAACTCAAAAATTCATGAGCCATTACTATTTTCACTACTCTCATTAAAATTGATCATATGCTAATGTAAATCAAATCTTGGTCTTTGATGGTACAGTGGTATGTATGGGAGTGTTTTCTGAAGCTGTCTGCTGAAGGCGGAAGTTGAGTTATGTAAGCCTTCAAATCCATTCACACACATGTAAAACCAAATGTAACCTCACTGCCCATAATGACTTCAATTCACTGAGACTAGCTGAACGCCAAGATGCACGCTTGTAAATCTGTTTGACAGCTTATTGTTGCTTCTGAACAGAGCCTCCAAGGCTGATTGAACTTTAGACGCAAGCAAGTAGTCTCCCATAAAGAGGGCCTTAAAGCATTTATCTAACTGAAAATATAGGAGAGCAATCTTCTGGAAAATTATAAATTATGACTATAATTTTTCTATGCTACTTTCATATTGGAGGCATTCATTTGGCTCAGGCAGTCCCTGATACCTCACTCTAAGGCACTGGTGGGTGTCTTCAGCTAAGTTATTCCATCTTCCCCTCATACCCCCCACCACTGACAAATCTCTTCCCAGAATTTGACTGGGTGGGGAGGTGGCCAAAGAATGCTGTTGTCTTGATCTTTTTAGTCAAGCCAGATGAATAATCCCTTATCTCTAGAACCCATACCTCTACCCATCCACTCACGTGCAGACTTGGGGCTCAACACCAGATTATCTTCTCTTGTCTCCTGGCAACAGGATTATGCATTTAGGACAGTTTACATGAGAGTCTTTGGCTCTATTATCTGTTTGCAAGAAACCTACTAAGTTAACATCATTATCCCGTCCTACAATGGAGGAAATGGAGGAAATGGAGGCTGGACGCTAGAACTCATACGCTAGAACAAAACAGACATTGACAATATTCTAGACGGATGACCTTGTTGGATGCACACCATCTACTGCTGAGACCATTGTCCATGCTAACCCAGGAATAACCCCAGAGGCTTCTGCTACCTCCCATCGGCGGTCGTTGGTGAAGATCTCATCACTGGCAAGGTCCAACTGGTTCCACTCCAGCAGAAGCTTCAGTTGCCCATTCCAATTGTCCTTGTCTTGTTCGTTAGTGCTGAAGGCTGGAGGTGGGCAGGAAGAAAGCCATAGAGCAACAGAGCCACTCGTCAAAGCAAGCCTCTTGGAATCACAGGAAACTGTCATCTCCCTCTATTGTCACTCATTTTTTATCTGCATTGCATATATCCTGATCAACCCAGATCATAATATCCTCCTGTTACATATGAATATAGTGTAACTAGGATGTATTGATATTTCTTCATAGATTGAGGCTCCATAAGTATTATATTCCAAAGTTGTGTCTGACTTACCCTATATATAAATCTATAAAATAATTAGCCATATTGTAACAATGTATTTGTTATGATTTGAGTGTAAAATGTTCCCCATAGGCTCCTGTGCTTGGATACTTTGTTTCTAGGTCCTGGCACTGTTCTGAGAGGCTGTGGAACCTTTAGGAGTCATGGCTTAGTTTAAGGAAGTGGATCAAGGGGAGACAGGTCTTAGAGGCCCAACTTCCAACCCAGTATCTTTCTTTCCCCTTCTCTCTCACCTCTTTTTCTTCTCATCTATCTATCTATCTATCTATCTATCTATCTATCTATCTATCTATCGCCTCTATATACTTTGCGTTTATTGGTTAGGTATTTCAATCCAGAAGGCAAGGCTTTGCTAGTTACTACAGGTAATTCCACTTTGGTGGAATTCTTTTTTGAGACATGGTCTCACTAAGTAGCTCTGTCTTTCCTGGAAGCCAGACCTAAGATCCTATATAGACCAGGCTGGTCTCAAACTCACAGAGATCCACCTGCCTCTGCCTTCCAGGTGGTGGGATTAAAGACATGCACCATCATGTCCCACTCACTTTGATGGAATCCTAAGACATCAAAAGTCTACAGAGAAAGCCGGGTGGTGGTGGCGCATGCCATTAATCCCAGCACTCAGGAGGCAGAGGCAGGTGGATCTCTGTGAGCCAGAGACCAGCCTGGTCTACAAGAGCTAGTTCCAGGAGAGCAGGACAGCCTCCAAAGCCACAGAGAAACCCTATCTTGGAAAGCCAAAAAAAAAAATACAGAGAATTGTTCTTCCTAGAGATCAGTCATAAGCTTCAGGAGATGCCTGAACCCCTGAAGTTGAATGCTAAGTTATTTGTGTATGTGTATGTGTGTCTGTGTGTGTGTGGGGGGGGGTATTTCACATGTGCTTGTATGCATGTAAAGTATGTGTGTACACACTCCTGGAGGAACAAAGTCTTACAACATTTTAAAAGAGGTCTGACACTCCAAACGTTCTTTAAACCACTGCTAGAAACAACTGTTTACAGATTACTTTGGTTACACTTGACCAGCCTTTTAATGACCTAAAACTTCTTATTCTGTGAAATACACCCATCTAAGGGAATTCACCATATACAGCAGTCATTTTATCCTCCAAGGATGTACTCTCAGGGAACTGAGTCCACTCACCTTTGTACAGCGCATAGGAAATGGCATTGCTCACAATTTCATCTCCAGCCTCTTCCATCTTAATAACTGTGAGTAGGTGGGAACACTCAAGAATTTCTTTGAGCTGGTAAAATGTCAGGGAGAATATTGTCAACCAACTGATCTTGAGCATGGTGAATATGAACTTCTTTTTTAATGTAACTATTCCTTCACAATTCCATACATACATACATATATATACACAATATACTTTGGTCCTAAACCTCATTACCCTCTCTTATTCCCTCTAATCCTGTTCCTCTTCCCAATAGGCCTCCCTTATACTACTCTGAAATCTCTCTCTCTCTCTCTCTCTCTCTCTCTCTCTCTCTCTCTCTGTGTGTGTGTGTGTGTGTGTGTGTGAGAGAGAGAGAGAGAGAGAGAGAGAGAGAGAGAGAGAGAGAGAGAGAAATCCTGACACATTAAAGATACCAATTGTCTGGTAAGTAAATGAATGAGTATCAAGCAACAAAAGACTGTGGAAACCTTCTAAGTGTGGTTGGTCATAAAGCCTGAAACAGGAGGAAGGAATAGTTTAATGATGAACAAGAAGCAGGAGAACTTGGTGCTACCGAGATCAATAACTTACATTGTCCTTTTTGAGAGACAAATATATTATCATTTGTGGGTTTTCTGTAGTGTTTAAATTTGAAACAGACTCTTTGAAAAAGTATCTGATTTCCAGGCTCCCGGTACTAGCAAGGATAAACTTCTACCTGGAAGAACTTCTCCTTTACAGGAAGATCAGGCCAACTTTGGTTAGCTTCAGTTTTAGATGTTGGTGACTTCCCTAGCAATATTTAGACCTGGACCTTCTAAGTCTCTACTAGGCAAGAGCCAGGGGTCTTGGGGCCTTGCTGTAGGAAGGTAGAAAGATGTGGACTGAGAAAGTTCTTGGGCCTGGCTTTTAGGAGGTGAACTTTTAAGGCCTCTGTTCCTTGGGGATGGTGATGGGGAGGAGAATTCAGAGCTTCAACAAAACACAAACCATGAGGATTTGGAGGGAGAGGAACAGATGAGCACAGCAGAGAGACTCTTCACCAGACAGGCAGGCTTCGTTCAAGCCAGAGGAAATGAGTTCAGAGAGCAGTGATTGGTAAAGAGGCAGAAGTAGGGCCCAGGGTTATGGAGCACATGTGAGGTTGGCCACTCCATGGAGGTAAGACATCTTTGGTTTTGTAATGTAACGGGAAGAAAAGAAAATAAACATGGATACAGAGTACAACAACAAACCTAGAGAGGGTTCTGAGGACTGTATTCCCTCCCACACACCTTATCTCCTCCTGGCCTGAGCCTGGCTGCAAAGGGTTCCTCTCTCTCTCTCTCTCTCTCTCTCTCTCTCTCTCTCTCTCTCTCTCTCTCTCTCTCTCTCTCTCTCATTTTGACCACAGAAGACAATGTGACCAACTGTCTCATGCTCTTGCCACTATTTTATGCTTTCCCTGCCATGATGGACTGTAGCCCCTAGAACCATAAGCTAAAATAGACCCTTCCTTCTTTTTAAGTTATTCCTTGCCAGGTATTTGTTCACAGCAATGGGAACAGTAACTATACACAACTGCTTCCATTTGAAATGATATAGTGATTTTTATAATAACTCCACACAAGAGTATTTTTAACTTATGTTCCCTATATGAGGCCATAGACGATTTCTGACAAGCACACAATTTTTTAAATTTTTATTTAAATTAAAAAAATCTTATTTTACATACCAATCCCAGTTCCCTCTCCCTGCAGCCCTCCCATTCCCCCACCAACCCCCATCCCACCCCCCCATCCACTCCTCAGGGAGGGTGAGCCCTCCCATGGGGGATCATCAAAGTCTGTCACATTATTGGGGCAGGACCCAGGCCCTCTACCGTGTATCTAGGCTGAGAGAGTATCCCTTCATAGGGAATGGGCTCCCAAAGCCCATTCATGCCCTAGGGATAAATACTGGCTCCACTGCCAGAAGCCCTATAGACTGTCCAGGCCCCCCAATTGACACCCACATTCAGGAGGCCTGGTTCGGTCTTATGCTGGTTCCCCAGCAGTCAGTCTGGGGTCTGTGAGCTCCCAGTTACTCAGGTCAGATGTTTTGGTGGGTTTCCCCAGCATGGTCTTGACTCCTTTGCTCATCACTCCTCCCTCTCTATAACTGGATTCCAGGAGATCAGCTAAATGCTTAGCTGTGAATCTCTGTTTCTGCTTCCATCAGCTATTGGATGAAGGCTCTAGGATGGCATTTAAGGCAGTCATCAATCTCATTATAGGGGAAGGACATTTAAGGGAGCCTCTCTACTAGTGCTTAGATTCTTAATTGGGGTCATCCTTGTGGATCCCTGGAGATTTCCCTAGTGCCAGATTTCTTGTTAAGCCCACAATGGCTCCCTCTATTAAGGTATCTCTTTCCTTGCTGTCTTTCTCTGTTCTTCCCCCAACCTTCCTGATCCCCCATGTTCTCCTCCTCCCTCCCCCATACACACAATTCTTGGCGTGACCAAACCAAATGTAGCATGGCATATACACAATAAGAATCAACCTAATGAACAGAAGATGAACTAGCTTCAGATGTTTAAGCGAATGGTATATGGAGTGGTTAATATTCAGATACTTTGGGAAGCCAAGATCTTGATGGCATCAGAGTAGCTGTGTGGAACCACTGTGAGGGGGCTGTTGGGGGAGAAGGTGAGCTCCCAGGAGGAGAGGGATTTCTCAGAGAGATGAAAGAAGAATGGGTTTAGCTTTGGTGATCAGCCATCCACATGACCAGTGAGGTAACTCAAGGCTACACTGAAAGGCTGCTTATATATTTCACTGATTTACATATTTATTAATTAATAATCCTACCCTCCAGTTTGGTCTTTTGGGAAATCTGTGCCAATTTCACAACTCCATAGCTAAAATACATAGCTAAAATGCCAGAGTAATTTCCCATTTTATGTATGTCTTCTGGTTGACATGATTAGAAATAAATATATTTAATTAGATGTGAATATGAATTAGATATGAATCACAGAAATGATAATATAATCAAAGGCAGCAAAATTAGCCTGACATTTAGCTTGAGATGAATTGCCTCTGATAGTTGTCTTGAAGTAGAACTCAAAACCCCTCATAAAGAATGGAGGGGCTGTAGGGAGACACCGTAACCACGCCTCCTAAGGGCTGGCTACAGGTGTGCTTAACCATGCCCGTTAGGGCATGGTCAAGGGGTGTTCAGGATGACGCGTGGGGGGTTCTTAAGGTGCTGCAGACACGTGGGGGCCCCTTCTATCTGGCCACGCTAGCTTACGACCTGTGGGCACGCTCTGGCTTGCGTTTGGGCTGGTGTTTATCTGAATAAAGAAATCTTAGCCTATGGACTACGATCATCTTTGAGCGCACTCATCTCGTAATAATCAACAGGGACCATTAGAGCCATTCTGGTTTTGGGATGTGACATGAACCAGACGCCAAGTGTCAACTTGTAGAAGGTTTAAAAAGGAAATCCACTGGAATGGACCCAGGTCCGTGTTAGGTAGACAAACTAACAGTTCTCTATTCCTTCCTTTCTGGGTATTCTTGCACTGACCTCTGAATTATTTCTATCCACCTCAGGAACTAGAGAGAGGCGATAAGTATGCCACACCTGTGACTAAGAGTGGCCTCCTCACCTGTTAGAATTAAACTCTCCAGGAATGCAATATTCTCACTTCAGAGAGTGAGCACCCTTCCCTATGGATTTCCACGTGGAAATAATATCAAGGGATGAGTCACCTGGCCACTGGCCACCTCTTCACTACCTCCTGTTAGACAGTGAGTTGGACCTTCCCTAGTGGGATCTTTGATGGTTATCTTCACTGGTATCTGTTGCTTGGGGAACGTGATGCTCTGGTGTAAGGAGGCCAGCATTTGTCACATACTGACTGTGATGTGTGAACTCAACCAGTGCACTCTGGGACTCAGCACAAGGAAGGATGCCTCCCAGCCTCCTTGTTCAACTTTGCCTTCACCTTCCATAAATTTCAATCTTCATCCCCATTTGCCTGATTCTTGTGCTAGACTCAGACATAATGGGGAAAAAAAAAATCCCTGCAAGAACTTTCCCACAAAGCCACCAGTTTTGCCTTTTAGTGTAAAAAATCTAAAAACTGCAGTATCTTAGTAGGGAGATCACACAACCATCAGTGGTTAAGGCCTGACCCAGCACAGGTGCTGTCTCTCAGCTGTGGAGGCAAAATTACAACCATATTTCTAGGCTCCAAATTTTAGACAATGGGGCTTCATCTAGAGAGCCAACCTACTTGTTTTCGGACCACTTTGTATTCTACCTTTCCATCAGGCTTATGAGCTAACCACCCTCTCAGGTAAAATTAAAGGAGGCCATTAAGGCCCCACTCTGTGGGAATTAGTAAAGAGTGCCCAGCAACACAGAAGGCTGGGCTAACATGTGTCATCTCTCAGTCAGTATTTGGCCTGCCCAGGCTTACATTAAGTACTATATAAGCAAAAAGAAAATGATCTTTTATATGTTGAGGACTTGAGTTGGCTGCATTTGATATCTTCAGGGCCTCTACAAATACTAAATACTGCTAGAACTACAATCTAGTGTGGCAGCATTCCCGCTGGGCTACACCTGGCTTGGCTCCAGAGTGCTAGCACCTAGCCCTAATCCATCCTTTGTTTAGAAGATACCTTTTGATTCCCTTGTTGCCCTACATGTGCGAATCTTGTCTGAGAGTTTCCCAAGGATAAAAAGCCTATGCAAAACTTGGTTAAGGGGAAACCCCAGAAAACTTCGGAGTACCTCCTGAATCAAGAAATTGCACTTGGAATTGTTCAGGTTGTTTTAAGGATATGGAAATCAACTTGCTAAGGTTTAAATTGGAGAAAAATAAAAGCATCCCTGGGAGAAGGAAAATCGGTTCAGTCCTTGAATCTGGATCCACCCTGTAGCCAAGAAAGGCTAAAGTCATTCTTGAGGTCCCTCTGAGTCACATTTCCAGGGATCCATGTGAACCCAACACCCATGCTGTGACAATCTAGTTTTTAAAAATCTTATCATTATTATCCTTTATACTAAACCCAACTTTCCATGATGAAAATAACCCTTGTGCTATAACCCTGTTATTTCCTCAGGGGAAAAAATTAAGAGGCAGCTTGTGCTCCTAAAAATAGCCAAACACAGATGGCCATTTCTGAATGAGCTGGTGGGGATGAGGCCCTGACATAAGTGAAAGCTTCCTCATGTGCTGAGCAGCCTGGACAATGAATCGTCACAAGTGAACAGCAATCACAGCACAACACCAGTGTGTCCAAAGGTTTCCGTAAGGCTAGCAACCATAAGCCTAGTGTTCCTATACTTTTCTAGGAAAGATGAGAGATTCCAAAGCCAGCATAGTCAGGACGTATCATGGCAGTTCTTCCACGGTGATGACTTCAGTAGATGTAGACTCTGGATAGCATCTGCATTTGTCAAATATTACTGCCAAGGACTTCCTTCCTCTCTATCAGTGATGCGTACCAAACATGGAAGCTCGTATGCTGGCACAAGAGAAAGACGAGCTTTGCAAAGGGCTTGAACTTAAACCCCGTGCCAAATCTCTTTAAGAACAGATAACTGGAGTCGTGTAACTTATCTGAATGTCAATTTCCAGCAAGACACCTGATATGAACTAGAGAACAGCCTCAACGTCAAAGAGAAAAAACAAACACTCGCCATTGCTGGTGGAATCCAGAATGTGAGATATCTGCCCATCCCAGGAACCTGCCTTCCCCATAGCCAGCCTCCAGCATCTCCCCAAACTCACCCATTTGATCCAACTCTCAATCTCCTCTTCAGGCAGCCGGGACACAGTGCGTGGTAAAAATCGCACCAACTTCTCTTTGACCATGGAAGAGGTTAGAACGTCCTCCACCTCCACCAGGCTGGCAATCACGTCGGCAATCTGCCCCGAGCCTTCCACCACCACGCAGGGGATCTTACTTTTGATGGAGGTATTGATGGCCTGTGAGAGGGATAAAGAGTTGGACACGTGGAAGGGGCTGCAGTGAGCAACACAATCCAGCTCAGGACCGAAGGTCTAAATCAAGGGCGTGCACAAGATGCTGTGATACTCCTTACTGCTTTCCCATCTGCGGCTTTTATTTCAAATCAAAATGGAACAACTGCAGTGGCTTTATGAACGGGAAAAGTGAGCCAGTTGTTTAACATCCTGAGAAAATGACAAATTCCACAAAAAGGACATGCTGTTTTACTTTCCTCACAGTGGCTGCATTTTAAACTACTAGTGGCTGGCTGCTCAGGCCTTGGCCTAGGGGGAATTCTGTTCCCCAGACAATGGCTCTGTAGCTGCTGCTAAAGATAGCTTTAACTAAATTTCTATCATCCTAATAAAACTTGATATTCAAATGCTAGAGTGAAAACCTGTGAGCTCAGAGAGTTGAGTAGCAACCAGCTAACTTTCTCTCTTAGCTGGCATCCCTGGAAGTCTTGCTCCTTCCACAATTGCCCCCCCCCAAAAAAAAGAAAGAAAGAAAGAAAAAAAAAAAACCTATGCTACAGTTCTTGCTGCTTCTTCCTGTCAATCAGTTGCTAACCACATCTCTCTGAGTCCAGGTTAATTTTATTTAATTAACGAAAATGCAACATATCTTTACATAGTTAAACAAATGCAGCATAAACAAACATAACACATCTTTGCCTAGTTAAAAAAAAAAAATCCACAACAAGGACACCTGTAATAGTTTGTCTCCCATACAGAGGTACTTTGAAAATATCTTTGTATACAAAATTGTTCACTCCCAAAACTTAAGTGACAACTGTGAAGATTTGATTCAACACAACTGTACTGATAATTTATCTAAAAGAAGCTATCAGTGCTTTGCAAATACTTTAAAAGCAGTTAGCCTTGTGTTCTATGTATTGGCACCTCTGTTCCCCACCCTCACAAGAGGGTGAAACAGACTTACTTTCTGGACAAACACCTCTCACACCAACATTTTCTTTGTAAGAACTTCAGAAGGTGGAAGAGGGAACTCAGACTTTTCATCACCTGACTTCAAGATCAAGGGATTAATCCACACACTGGCACAGAAACAACTGTAAGTCCCCATCTTTAGAGGCTGAACACCTTCCATAGAGAAGACACAACCTATTGAGTCCGAGGGAGCAGGCTGGGAGTCCGTTCACATGCCTCAGAATATGCACTCAAGGCGAATATAATTACAAGTGCTGTATGGCACCTAAAAGATGTGGGGCTAAGGAGCCCAAGAAACATAGTTCAATGTTAGCCTCCTGCTCTCCTGCCCCTTCTTCTGATGCAGGGTACGAGATGTGCAGATCTTCCCAGTTGATACTGCAGAGATACCCTCCATTAAGTTGCAGCAGGAAAAGAGACATCTTTCCCTCTACTCCAGAAGAAATCTTCTCCCCAAATCTTAAGTTTCAGAGAAGAGTAGGCATGCAGCCATCTCCCAACTCATCTCTCTTCTCTGCAGTCTCTCTCCACCTCTGTAATCTGCCACCACTCTGTCTCCTCTGTTTTTTCTCATGTATTGGTTCTTGGAGAATTTCATACAATACATTTTGATTATGGTCGCTCCCTTCCTTCAGCTTCTCCCAGATTGTTCCCTGTTTATCTATCCAACCAATAAATGGACAACAAAGCCCCTACAAGACACACAGGCTAATAAATAAAAAGTCCAGGAACAGGAATGGGTTACCTTTTAGGGGGTTGCTGGCCAGTGAGGTTCCACAGGCACCACCCCCCCCCCGTAAACAATACAGGGCATTGTACTTGATAGTAAGAGCCTTTTGTGAAAGACACCACCCACATGACTTATAGAACATGGAGAGATCAAGCTAATGCTGACCCAGAAGCCTCATCTCTACTGAGTAGCATTCATAGTGCAGGAAAGTGCTGTGCACACTATCAGAGTAGAAAAGTAGTCATCAGTCTTCCCCAGCTGTGGACTCTGTGAGTTACAATAGCAACTGGCCAGGCAAGACATGCCCACTGGTACAACAGAAGCATGAATGTCATGGGAGTTAGCAACCACTTTCTGATTGGAGTTAAGACCTACTAAAGACAAGATGAAACTCACATTCATAACTGTCACTGGGTCAGGAATCTGTGATGAGACATCCAGGCCCTAGGGGAGGATCTACGACTGTCACTCTGGTAAATATGCATAGTATTAAACTGACCACTAATTATCACATTGGTCAACCCTTATCGAAGAAGCGATTTTTGCAGTAGATGGTGATTAACACGGAGACCCCATACAGCTGGGCAAAGTGCAGGCACGAGAACCCACAGAATGCGCAGCACTAAGTGGGGCAGCTGCTTCATATCCCTCTCTCTAACTCCTCTTTATATGGCTGCTTTTCAACATTCCATTTGTGTGGTGATCATTTCACGCTGGAAAAAAAAATGGTCAATTTTACTTGTTCCCTGAAGTTTCTTTTAGAACATTTTTCTTTGAAAGACTCCTGAATGGCTGTTTTTTCAACAGCAGTATCAATAGCAGCTCTCATAATATCTCATAAATATCTGTTGAATGAATAAACTAAAAGCCACACACTTACACACAAAACAAAATAAACAAACAAACAAACAACCAGACAATGAGTGTTCCTCTACAATTCCAGGAAATTTTTGCCAGCAAGGACTGGAAATTCCAGTGTGCTCGGGTCACTAGGCTAGAGACGGTAACTGTGTGTAGGTCTGCTTATTCTAACTCCAGTTTTATACTAAAACCAGGAAAGCTGGGAGGTGGGCATGGAAATAATTAAGAGAGAAATAATTATTATTTCTTATAAGATCTTATTCCTGTAACAAAAAAAAAACTAAAAACAAACAACAACAAAAATCTTCTGGAAGGCAATGTATCCAAACAATAACTACAGTGCAGTCACGTAGATGTCAATCTCTAAAGATCCAGAGGCCTTGATTTGGGTATACGCAATAGCATCAGTAACATCAGAACCCATGATATGGATGGGGAAATGGAGGCTTTGCCAAAATGCTCAGTGCCAATGTGCAAGTCATCCAGGAGCTCCATGTTGGCAGCATCGCCTATGTATGAGATCCTGCACAGGGAGTCCAGGATCTCGGGAAGTTACTTCTGCCATTCTGAAGGCATCTCCCTAACTTTCTCAGCTGAGGAGCATCACATGGTCAGAAAACATTTCCTACATACTTCAGGAAAGAACTTAGGATATATAGAGGACAAAGTCAAGAAAGCTCTTGAACATGGCTTTTCAAGAATTCTGGACATCATAAAGAAATGAAATCTGTGTATCTGTGAGGGAGAAGAAGGATCTACAATGAAAACTTAAAACAGAAAAGCCATCCAGGGAAATTATAGCAAAAAACATTCAACTAGGGAAAGGAAGGAACATCTAAACACAAGAAGTATTTTAATCCCTAAATACACATTACCAGGAAAAATCTTGCCACAACAAATTACGGCTGAAATGCCAAGCCCACAAAGAAGCAATACCTAAAGCTGCAGGGAAAGATACCAACTCCCAAAGGCAATCCTGTTATAGATGTCAGACCACTTGGCAGGAAGCCCGAGTCAGGAATGGCATACTTCAAGTCCTGGAAATTAAGAAAGAAAGAAACAAAGAAACAAAAAAAAGAAAGAACAAAAAAAGAAGGAAGGAAGGAAGGAAGGAAGGGAGGGAGGGAGGGAGGGAGGAAGGAAGGAAGGAAGGAAGGAAGGAAGGAAGGAAGGAAGGAAGGAAGGAAGGAAGGAAAAGAAATGAAACTGCCCAAAATAAGCATACCCAGAAAAGTTATCTTCTGAAGTTGAAGAAGGGGACTAGAGAGATGTTTATTTCTCACCTGGTACCACAATCAAAACAAAATGTAACAAAGTGCTTAATACATGACCAGGAACTTTAAACTGAGGCAGAAGAACATAGGCAGAATGCTGCAAGATACCCATGTAGGCAAATGCCTGATGGAGAGGATTCCAATGGATCAGGAAAAAGCAAGAATTGAGAAATGGAATTGCATGAAATTAAAAAAAAAAGACTCCTCCATAGCAAAGGAAACAGTTAACAGAGTGAAGAGACAGCTCAGAGAATGGGAGAGAAATCATTGTTATCTTTATAACTGATATTAATAGCTACTAGAACCTATAAACTCAAAAAGTTAAGAACAAAAACCCTAAATGAGCAACTAAATTCAACAGATGGTCCTCGAGAGATCAAAAAAAGGCCTAAAGAAAATATGTTTAACATCCTTAGCCCTCAGGAAAACACAAATCAGAAATACCTTGAGAGTCCATCTCACCACTGTCAGATTGACCAGCAACAAGAAATGAACCAACAAAACACTAGTGAGGGTACCAAGGAAAGTAATCTTTATATTCTTGGAGTTGGAATTTAAACTAGTGACACCGCTATAGGAATATACATAGAGGAACCTAAAATATAAATAAATGTAGGACAACTATATAACTTAGTGTACCACTCGTGATTATACACCCAAAATAATTTAAGTCAGCAGACACTAGTGAACACTGCACGTTCACTACACTACTGTTCATGATAGCTAAGATATACGACCAGACTAGCCACCCAGTGGATGGATGGATAAAGTCCTGGATGTATACACAATGGAGCCATAAAGAATGAAGCCTTATCATTTGTAAAGAAATGGGTGGAGCTGTGGATAATAATAGACAATGTTGAATAAGAAAAGATAAATATCATATTTCCTCTTGTATGTAAAATCTAGACCCCCCCCCCACACACACACATGCAAGCACACACATGCAAGCACACCTTGAAGGGAGGGGGGACTGTGAGGGGGAAGGAAAGAGACTACAGAAGTAGGGGAGAGAGGACTGTGTTCTGAACATGAGGAAAGCACAAGGATAACCATGTGTGAACGGGGCACAATGAGACCCATTTTATACACTAACTAGAACTTTAGTTTTAAAAGATTAGGCAAACCCAAAAGACTGGGGGTGGGGGCGGTTTACATCTATTGCGGAAGCCTGTAGACCTGCCTTTCAGAAAACCAAGCCAGAACTCACCTTCAAAGTCTCTCTTCCACCTCCTTGAGCAAAACACACGATGGGGATCTTACCACCATAGTTGGAATCTGTAAAACAAGAACAAAGTCTGTTTTGGACTCCACCTTGAGAACTGGGTGTGGCAGGAAGTGGGATGCAGCAGGAGATGGGAGGACTGTCTGCTATGAGAGCTCATGGCCTGGGTAATAGCTGCTTGGATTTGACCTTGACCCAGAGCTGATAGATCACAATGAAGGAATCCCTGTGCACCCAGACCCTCCACAGGGTGGCATGGGTAGTACTATCATTCGTCACTGCTTTTTAAAATGCTAATGTCAATGCTTGATTAACATTTGTGGATTTGATTAGACTGGGTTGAAGTTTGCCCTTATTCTCTCCCTCATTTGTATAATCCTACGATTTCTGAAGTGAGTGACAAATTTGCATAATGAGGCATTCTCTCAATGGAGTTTAGTGCATCTATAAATAGCTTCCTAAACTATATCTTTGTTGAAGGGGAAACAATTGAGACTAGGTCCTTCGAGGCAGTCTATCACTAAACCACAGGACAACCTTGCTCCAAAGCAGGACACCTCTCAGCACCCTGTTCACAGGAAAGGAAGACATGTACAGCTTATCAGACAAGGTCTTGCACTCAGTTTCAGCAAAACCAGTGTTTTAGGTGATTCTATTCTGGTAGCTCATAGAAAGAGACAAACTTCAACATTAAACAGCCTTCCAGCTGCAACACTAGTAGGTTGGTTGGATTCTTAACATCTCTACCCTACTGCTGAGTCTCAAACCCAGGTCAAATGGCTGAGCTGCCTATTTAACTTACCAACATATCACTGGCTGCCAGCATCCCTCAGTCCCTGCATGTTACAGGGTATAGCTGGCATACCTTTTTCCTTTCTTTTCATTCCTTTTTCTTTCATCTACCTAACTGCATTGCTTTTTGTTTGTTTGTTTGTTTTTGAGACAGGGTTTCTCTGTGTAGCTTTGGAGCCTATCCTGGCACTCCCTCTGGAGACCAGGCTGGCTCGAACTCACAGAGATGCTCCTGCCTCTGCCTCCCTAGTGCTGGGATTAAAGGTGTGCGCTACCAACGCCTGGCCCTGCATTGCTTCTTAAATACATGTTCTTCCATTAAGGGCTTCACTTGTTCCAAATATCTAAAAGGAAGAAAGCCAGACTTCCTAAATGAATGAACAAAAGTGTAAGAAAGTGTCTGTCACTATCTTCAGCATACCAGAGGACATGCCAGTGACCCTAGCAGAGGGCACTCCTGGGATACTGAAGAAAGAGGAGAAACAAAGACACCGAATCAAGAGGGCTAGCCATGCAGTACCAGCTGTCACCACAATGGTCAATCCAGGCTGGCATCCCAGTTCCTAACAGCTGACCTTGACTGGTCCTCTCAGAGATGTATTTCTCCAGCTGATTCCTCAGTTTGGCTTCCACCGTGGGGTGTCCATGACATCCATTGTCCACAAGCAGCAAGTGGGTGTGATTGTTGTCTAGGATATATAGAGGGTCTCTCTTGAAGTCATCCATGATGTATTGAGCTGAGAAATATCCCTGAAAAGCACAGGGACACCTGTCTTTGAGATGCAGGGTGACATTATAATGACCCTACTGAAGTTAGAGAACTAGTGTTTGTTGTGTGTGTCCTCTTAGGACGGCACTGAAAAGGAACACCAAAGTTTAAGAAGAAAATGATGGTGACAAACAGCCTAGGGTAGACTGAAAACCGAGAATGAGAGAGAACTGTGCCATCTTTTTCATATGTATATAATGCTCTCATGATTCAAAAATAGAATATTGATCAAAGAATTAAAAAAAACAACAGACAATGAAAGCCAAGAAAATTAAAATTCTCTGGAACAGATCTAAAATGCAGTATAGCAAAAGTATTGCAAACATTGTGTTCCACCCATAGCACTGAGTGCTACAATGATCCCTGTGGGCCTGTATCAGAAGATGTAGCCAACAAGATTAGTAAAAACACCATGTTTCAGCCGGGCGTTGGTGGTGCACACCTTTAATCCCAGCACTCAGGAAGCAGAGGCAGGCAGATCTCTGTGAGTTCAAGGACAGCTTGGTCTACAGAGCAAGCTCCAGGACAGGCTCCAAAGCAATACAGGAAAACCCTGTCTCGAAAAACAAAAAACAAAACAACATCAAAAAAAATTATTTTATATAAAAGACCAAACACTGTCACCCAGGAAAATACTAGAGGAACCAGGAAGCCAACCACAATAGCATAAGAGTTTACTGCAAAACCATGCTCTCACTGATGATTTTCATCAGAAATAAAAAAGGAATACAAACTAGCAGTGTAATTTAAGCCTCTAAAAACTATGTTTTCTACAGAAATGAATACTGTAGCATATTAAGTAAAAATGTCAATGATACCTAATTCTAAGAGCCGTGGGTGGGTGGCTGTCATCAAGATCTTACGTGCATTTAGTTAGTCTCTATGCATATATCTGTGTAATTCATAATTTTACACTTAGAAGCATTTCTATGCTGTCAAAATATCTTCAGAAGTAGTATTTTCCTATCTCCATAGTTATTCATTTTTGTATACTAATCTGTCTGGACTTCCTTCTTTAGTAATAACTATTACTATACTGTAATATCTAATAATAAATACCTAGCCACAAGTATTGCTGGATATTTAGATTTATGTCAATTCTTCATTATTACAGAAATATTTTAAAGAACATTTTTACCCTAATATTAAATTATCTAGGGATGAGTAATGTAATTGTTGGAACTTTCCTATAAACAGTTTTTATACTCCTAATACATTTCTAAATATTGTTCTGGGAAGAGCACAGATTTGACACTTAGGTTCCTGTACCCCTTATTAATCTCAAAAATGGTGTCAGAGACAACAAAGTGACACGTTTTTTAAAAACCACAGGCCTTAACATTCACCATCTAAATACCTAGTGAGCCACAGATGGATGAAGATGTGCATTAAATTTAGATTTTTGAACGTCTAGTCCAAATCTTCTGAGTAGGTCTTAGGTAGTTTCCCACTGTTTCCAAAATGTCACACTTGACACATATGACAGTAGATATCATATGTTCACAGTGACTTCTGGACATGATTTAAGGGAGGTCTGCTATTTTCTAAATCAGTTCTCAAGAAACATTTGGTGGTGTGGGTCTCACAGCCTTCTCCGCACTGGGTTAAGGATAGAGAACAAAAATGAATCTGAATTCCCCCAAATCTGGCACAGCAGTGCAGGATTATTCACACAGGTGAACTCTTTTGAGATGGATTTAGATCATAGTTATAAAAACAATGGGCCCAAATCTAAACAAGCTTGCTGGAGACAGATTTTAATGACAAAATGCCTCCACTCTTAGCTCCTGCTTTGGAGTCCCTTAAATATGCCCTCCTCCCCCTTGGTTTTTAAACTTCGGAGGTTCATAGGCTGTTCTCATAAGACAGGCTTTCCCACAGGCTCCATCACAGAGCCCCAGCACTCAGGCCATAGCCATTGTCCTGGTCTTTCTCCCACAGAACCTTGTAGAGGCCCCTGCCCTACCCATACCTCATCATTGCAATTCCTGATGAGGGTGTCCCTGTTGGAGACCATGCCCCATGCCGCTATGCCAATGGCCACGATGTTCTCTTCTGAATTCCGGCTGATGGTGTTATCTCTCACCACTTCACCTATGTACTTCATCAGACCATAATGGGTGCCTCCTGTGAGAATCCAAGCACCTGCAGATGAAGGAGGGGAACCAGAACTTCAACTGAGGCTGAGTAAGGTTTTCGTCTTGTGATCCAGACTCCTAAGGAAACCTTCCTGCCATGAGCTTCAGGATACTGCACTGAGAGCCAGACTATGTGATAGGACTCCAGGACAAATAAGAAGATGATCCCAGGTCATCGAGGGGCTCCTGAGAGGCACACACAAGAAAGCACAGGTTCTGAGCCCCGATCTAGATTTGCATTCTCCACCTCTACAGAGGGTGCACTCATGAGTCTCCAGGGAAATGCTTTCCTGAGCAGTGAATGCCTGGCCTGAGCTGTGAGTGAGCTGGCCAGTGCATCCACAGCCAGCAGTGTGCTCTCTCCAGACCTCCTGCTGGTCAGAACAGAGTAGACCTTCCCAGCCCCAGCAGTTCTGCCTTGCTTTACATGACTTTACATAACATATTCTTATTCAAGGTTTATATCCGCTGATCTTTCTCAATGCCAAGCATTTTTGCAGTTCTAATGCAGAATATAAGAAACAAAAGACCTACAGCTTAGTTTTACTAGCATGTGTCAGGCCATGGGTTCAATCCCCATCACCCAACAACAGGAATATTATTTAGTACGACAGAAATGACTGTAGTGTGACTTGTTACCTGGTCAGTCCCCACTCTAAAGGCAGACCCCACCTTGAAGACACCTCTGTCTTCAGAGCAATTCCTATCTTGAAGACACTCCCCATCTTTAGGGCCGTCCTCACCTTGAACATAGTCTCCATCCTTAGGACAGTCCCCACTTTGAGGACTCTCTATCCTTAGGACAGTCTCTGTTTTCTCTTTATTGGCTCTAACAGTGAGTCTTTGGAGTCCTGAAGCAGCTCTTCTCTCTAATTGTTACGATGTCCTTTCATTTGCTGTCTGTCTCCATTGTCTAATTTCCCTGCCATCTTCAATGAGGAAGAACTAGGTCATCAGTCATCTCCCACATCAAAGACATAATAATACTTAAGTGTGTTGTGGCCTTTAAAAGATTCCTTAAGCCAGTTCTCAGTGTTCCTTCTTAAAACAAGGTAACTGGATATGACCAGTTCTAAGGACTCTGGGGGTATTGCTTTCTTTGCTCTGGCTAAACTAATAGTCTACCTTGTGAGCTAGTTAGAAATGAGCTGTCTTCCAGGCAAGGATATTCTGTTCACGGTGTGTGTGTGTGTGTGTGTGTGTGTGTGTGTGTGTGTGTGTATGTATGTATGTGTGTGTACATGTGTGTATGTATATGTATGGGTGTATGTATGTGTGTATACATGTGTATGTGTGTGAATGTTTGTGTGTCTACATATGTGTATATGTGTGTGTCTACATATGTGTGCATATGTATGTACATGCTCTTGAGTATCTCTGCTATAGCACATGTGGAGGTCAGACTACAGCTTTCAATCAGTTCTCTCCCATCCTGTGGGTTCCAGGTATCAGAATTAGATTGTCGGGCTTGACACCTTTATCTTCTGAGCTGTTGTGCTGGTCCCAATGTCTATAACAACCCTGGACATACAATGTCAGTCAATGTGTCTTTGCAAAAGAAGTTTCAAAAATGTGAAGCTCAGGTAAACTGAATCCACTTATGAGAAAACCATCAACCAAACCTAAGTTGAGATACAATTCACAAAGCCATTGATGTGTGCTCATCGGAGTGTGGCGATGGACAAAGGCTGAGAACTAGTGCTGATGTAAGAAAACCAGAAGGATATGAAAAGTTAATGGAATTTGGAACCCAAATGGAGAAAAAGTTTCTTACTCAGAAAGGTCGTTAAAGGGGCACAGTAGACTATTAGTGTCAGTCAGTGTGAACTGTCCCTGTCCTAGGTTGGAAACTGCATTGGAATATGTGTAAGGGGACTTCCCTCTTCTTAGGAGATGAATGCCAGTGAACTTGGGGGCTAAGATCCATGATGTCTGCAGCCTACTTTCAAATCATTTTGTGCCAAACCATAGTACATGAATATTCATAAAATAGAAAACAAACGTAGGAAATACCGGACGTCAGTAAATCAGAAGCATGCACGTATGTTCATCATATTACTCTTGAAACATTTCTGTAACTCTTGAAAGTTTTTAAGATAAAAAAGTAAAAGAGAGAGCATGCTAAGTTTAACATATGAAGTCAAAGCTACCATTATCTGGCTCATACAACTACACAGTGCTCACAACCTATCCTGCAGCCTCTGTTTCCAAAAGGTCATCAATGACCTCTAAGATTCAAGAGAAATTAGCTAAAATGTTGTTTGATTTACTACAATAGTCTGAGGGGGCTGGAAAGATGGCTCAGAGGTTAAGAGCATTGACTACAATATTCTGACTAAAATTTTATGTGTTTAAATAATGAAATAAAGCTACTGGTAGATATTCTTTTTTTAATCAAGGCAGCACCTCAACCCAGACTGAGAGTTACTCTGTAAATCTCTCAGCCAGAGCACCTTCTCTTTCCATCCATCTGAGAGTTTTATTGTAATAAAATGACAACTCATTTCTCTGGGCTGGAGAGATGGCTCAGCCATTATGAATGCATATCTCTCTTTTAGAGGACCATTGTTCAATATGCAGTACCCAAAAGGCAGCTCACAACTATAATGGGAAATTACCAATATGGAGCCAAGTAGAAATATAAGGGTATTTAATAGGGAAAAGCCTTACTTACAGAGCGACCTAGCCAACCGGCGTGGCAGCAGTCTGTACACAAGCCGAAAGGGAAACCAAAACTGAAATTGACCAGCCACTGACCAACTCTCTACGTCACCCTGACCACTCCCTCGTGGTCAGGCAGACCTGTAGCCAGCCCCTAAACAGGCGTGGCTACAGGTTCCCCTACATACAACTACCTGTATCTCCAGCTCCAAAGCCCTCTTCTGGCCTCTGCAAGTACCTGTACTCGGGTGCACATACCCACAGAGACCCCCATAGTTCTGGGAACATCTAGATTCTGTGGGAAAGTGGCATGTGGAAATTCTGTCCTCTGCCCCCAAGATGCAAGGTGGTCTAGGAATAATGACCCCTGTATATTCTCAGTGCCTATGTACCTTTAGACTGTGCAATGTAAATCAGCCGGCTGAAGATCTTGCGCATGCGTGGCTTCAAAGCGAAGTTTTTGGCACCACCAGTCACCGAAATGACCAGGTTGGGTGTTTTGAGGTGCCAGTGTTGCGTCAGCAGTTCGTAGAGGGTTTCGGAGTCCGTGTCGCAGGACAAGCGGATATACTGTGGGGGCAGGATAAAAGCACCAGGTTTGTGTACTCTGCTCCTGGAGTGTTGGGTGGCTGCCTGCTGCTGGGGCATGGGACAGGGTGTGCTAGGCCGGGCTGCTGCCAGGGCCTCACCGGAGAGTAGAAGGAAGATGTAGGGGACAAGTGACCTTGAATGGTTCCACAAGCCAGATGGAGACCCTGAAACCCCACCTGGTCTTTGAGGTATAGGAAGCCCGGGAGACAAGAGATGATGAAAGGGTCCTCAAACTGCTCTCCTGGCACACATGGATCAGCCAAGGAGATGGGCAATCTGTGGGGAGACTCACTGGCCCATCATGAGGCAGAGCCCCAGACAGTGGGAGGAGCTGAGTGTGCTCAGGGACTTACCAAGACAGGGCTTGGAGACTCATGGGGTCAAGGTCCAGACATCCAGCCTATGGCCTAAGTTATCATTGAAATAGAGCTTGGAACACTTGGGGAAGACTAGTGTCTAATAGAAAGACCCTTGTAAAATCATGGATATAAAGAAATGTCACCTTAGTTGGAGCTACAGTATATCCTCAGGAACACTGTCCCAAACTAAAAGGACTACTCACAAAAGTATTTTCTCATCCTCTAACAGTTAGTCTCAGTAGATGTCACTGGGACCCATGACATACCTAGATTACAGTTCCAGTCATGATGCCATCCTTAACTCCTGAGTTTTCTGACTGAGCACAATCTAGTCACTGTCTTTTGTCTTTCACAACTTGTCTTTTCCCACAATTATTGTTGGTAATTGCCCATCCCCCCCACCTCCATGCTAAGGGACAACTCAAGGCAACTAGGGCAGCCCAAGCTCTTCGCCCGTATAGTAGCAGAACACAGGTGCTTACCTTGCCTTTCTTCCCCAGAGTCTCAAACTGAATGTCACCAAAGGCATCTGTTGGAAACTCCTTGGTATGTTTCTTGTAGTTCCACTTCTCATTTTGGTTGATCTGCGTGCCTTCGATGTGCTGGCTCTGGGCATAGCCACACTTGCATATGCTTTCCCTGCGCCGGCCATGTTCGGGGAAGCAACAGGTTTTCATCTACTTAAATGGCTTGTCACATCTTAGGAGAAACTATGTACTATAAACTTCAACCAACACAAGAAAAAACTCTACCACCGTCTCTTTATTCCCAGACTATGTCCCCCATCTCGGCTGGCTGTCTAGAAACTGCTTTGTTGTTTTGTTCTCATTGCTAATTATCTGTTTGTCCTGAACTTGCCCTGTGCTGGTTACAGAGAGGCAGAGTGCAGAGCCCTTCCCTTATAGAGCCCATTAGGTGTGTGAGAAGCCACAAAGCAGGTAAGAGGTAAAACTCAGGAATCTGGGAATCATTTATTCAGCATCTCACTTGGGTCTGAGCCAACTTGCAGGAGCCCAGTAACATGCAGGCATTAGTGTTTTAGTGTCAACCTCTCTGGATACCCAGCAAGTCATGCTATTCTGAGGAGAGGTAAGATCTTCCCAAGAACTATACTCATGGGAGAGACATTGTCCAAAGTTCTCCAGAACTTAGAAACCACCTTTCTCTACCAGATATTAACTGTTTAGATGACTTTGGGCCAGTAATAGTTTGATCCAGACAAGGGAAACTGCCGTAGTGAGCATTAGCTCTTCCCATTGAGAGCATAACAGAATTCAATATTAACTGTCCACTAAATGACACACATGCATGACGGGAAGTTGAAAGGGGATAAGGAGACACACACTAAATGGTACAGCCTTTCCTTTCCTTCTGCAATACTCTGTAGTCATTCACCAAGTGTCTGAGAACATGGCTTATGATAAAATAACATCTGCAGCCTCCCAAGCTGAGGCCAATGTGATTTCCTGCCTCAAGTTGCCCGGCATCTCTTAGAGTAGCTAAGTACAAATCTGGCAAAGAGCATAGAGGAACCAGCCAAACACCTCCTTTTGTCTTGGCACAGTCCCTCTCCTGCCCTGCTTGCTATGATGTGAGGCATCCAGTGGCCTGGTGCACAGTGCAAGCTCTGACAAAAGACCTTAAGCTCAGGGTGGTGCGTGCATGCAAGCCAAGGAACAATGAAGGACTAACAACCAAAAAGAAGTAAAGGTGTAGTAAAAAAAAAAAAATCTACAAACAAAGTCCATGTTTGACCAGTACAACAGTCCAGAAGGACAGAACGAGGGAACAATGGAGCTAGACAATGTCATCCACCATCATCATGGATGACCAAAAGTCCAATGTCCTATTTTATAACCATTGCCCAAAGCTAAAAGGATCAATGTCTCTCACTGTTACCAGTGTCTCCATCCTCACAATAAAGTGTATAACCAAAGATGTGGACCTACTCCAGAGTATGGGGACAGTGTAAAAGATCCACCCATTTCTAGCATCCTTGTACCCTACACACTCAGTCGACTGTACAAGGTGAGCCTGGAGCAAAGATTCTGACAACAGGCTGAGCCAGATAAAGATTATGCCAATTGAGAAATCTTGTTTAGGTTGTTTCTGGCTGGATTCTATACTTTATATTCTCTATCCAAAAGTATAATGGCATCTAGAAAACGCTGTGTGAATGGATGAGAAAATATGAATGAGATCAGTCTTCTTATAAATAATTTATATCTGCAACCATTCTCAATGATATGCATAAAGTAGATAGTTTGGTTTTCTTCCAAGAAAGATGCATTCCCAGGACTCTTGTAGACCAGAGGAAGCTCTGTGTTTCAAGGTCTTCATCACCGTTGAGTTTATCTAGCATATAACAAAATGTAGGATGAGCCCTAAGACTGCTGTCTGGCAGTAGGTCATATTTTCATTATGAGGTAATGAGTGTGATATGTGTTTCTGTGATTCCTTCTAAACACTCAACAGAAGAAGTTCACAGCTCGGTAGGCAAGGGTCATGACCACTCCAGAAGTAGATGACCTGTGGCCAAACAAAACTGCCTGTTTCTACCGCCAGAAAGCAGTGAACATTCCAGGGTCCCTGACTTTTGGTTAATAGCACTCCATGTGAAGTACTGAGATTAGGCTACCACTAAAGCTACTCAAGGGAAAGACTATCATGAGGAGCACAGGCATCTTATCAGGAATCCTCTCAACAGCAGCTGCTCTCACCCAGGAAGCTGTTGTTGTTGCCTCCTCTTGCAGGACCCTGCTGGGGAGCACACATTTGACTGCCATTGCTCTCTAACACCGGCTGTATTGTTACATAAGGATGACCCTGTTAAGGCACCAAAATCCTGAGCATCTGCCCACAGTCAACAGGCCCAGGGACAGTTTTGACATTGGTGTCCCTTTCTTGGAAATTTGGGAACAAAATCATAATTAGGAACAGATCTGTTCTCCTCTCTCCCCAGGCCACACAAAAGTCCTCTGGGTGCTAAGGAAGGAGGAGGAAGGAGGTGCAGGGAGGAGTGGAGATAAGAAATGGGTAGAGAGGACTTTCTGAGTCCCTGTAAACCTAGTCACAGCTTCTAACTACTCAAGAGACTCAGCTACTGCCTGCTATTAGGTGGCATTCCTGTCTTCTCAAAGTCAGTCAGTCCCCTTTTCAGTTCAACTCCTTGAACGCTATAACTGAAATCCTTAATAGCTGCAAAGTGTGAGAACTGTCCTGATTCAAACTATCTGTGAAAATATTAAATATATTTCTACAATTTAAAAAATTGAGCTACAAACTAGACCTTGTACTATCCTGCTGGCAGGTTTCTTGCCTTTGCTTGCACAGCCCTCAGGGAGCCTCGCTCAGCTTAGCCAAGAAAAAAAGAAGTCTTCTGGGACTGAGCCATTTCTGCAACCCTCTCTTATCAAGTCCTGGGGGACTTCCCGGGGCAAGGCTGCTTGCCATGTCTCTCTCTGGTCTGTCACTGCTGCCTGCCATCCCACTCTCCTTTGGCACATGTCCCCAGGCACCTAAGCTTGAGGTAGGGTGGCAGATGCCCCACTTATCCTTGCTACAGCTGAAGATAGACTTTGGAGCCCTTTTCCCTGCCAAGGATAGGGGTACATCTTAAATGACCTTTTGACCAAGAAAGTTGCCTGGCTCCTTTATGGAGCCTCCAAGAACCAATATGCATGAATTGTTTAGAAACAGAGAAAAGGACTTACCAGAAAAGAATTAGTGGTATAGACATGTGGAGGAGGGGCAGGGATAGCAGCGAGGAGAGCTGGAAAAGATTGGGGGCAGGGCACTGGCATCCTAATTCACATCCTCAGAAACAAAGCTCTGAATCCCACAGAGCTACATTCATCTTTATTTTGGCCATGAGCCGTGCGTGGCTATTTGATTTTGTAGTTGAATGAAGAATAAAGCTGGTAGTTCAGTCTACAGACGATAAATGGGCTGAGAAAGAAATCAGAGAAACATCGCCCTTTACAATAGCCCAAAACAACATAAAATATCTTGGGGGTGATGCTAACCAAACAAGTGAAAGACCTGTATAGTAAGAACTTTGAGTCTTTAAAGAAAGAAAGTAAAGAAGATACCAGAAAATGGAAAGATTGCCCATGCTCTTGGATAGGTAGGATCAACATAGTAAAAATGGCAATCTTGCCAAAAGCAATCTACAGATTCAATGCAATCCCTATCAAAATCCTGCACAATTCTTCACAGATCTTGAAAGGACAATTCTCAACATTATATGGAGATACGAAAGTCCCAGGATAGCCAAAACAAACCTGTATAATAAAGGAACTTCCAGAGGCCTCACATTCCCTGACTTCAAGCTCTATTATAGAGCCATAGTCCTGAAAACAGCTTGGTATTGGCACAAAACTAGACAGATAGACCAATGGAATCAAATTGAAAACCCTGATATTAACCCACATACCTACAAACACCTGATTTTTTACAAAGAAGCTAAAATTATATAATGGAAAAAAGAAAGCATCTTCAAAAAATGGTGCTGGCATAACTGGATGCTGGCATGTAGAAGACTGCAGATAGATCCATATCTATCACCATGCACAGAACTTAAGTCCAAATGGATCAAAGAACTCAACATAAATCTAGCCACACTGAACCTATTAGAAGAGAAAGTGTGAGGTACCCTCGAACGAATTGGTACTGGAGACAGCTTCCTGAACATAACATCAGTAACACAGACACTGAGATCCACAATTAATAAATAGGACCTCCTGAAACTGAGAAGCTTTTGTAAGGCAAAGAACGAAGTCAACAAGACAAAACAGCAGCCCACAGAATGAGAAAAGATATTCACCAATCCCACATCTGTCAGAGGACTGATTTCCAAAATATACAAAGAACTCAAAAAACTAGTCTCCAAAACACCAAACTATCCAATTAAAAAGTGAGAACTAAATAAACAATTCTCAATAGAGGAATCTAAAATGGCTGAAAGACACATAAGAAAGTGCTCAACATCCTTAACCATCAGGGAAATGCAAATCAAAACAACTCTGAGATGCCATCTTACTCCTGTCAGAATGGCTAAAATCAAAAACACCAATGACAGTTTATGCCAGAGAGGATGTGGAGAAAGGGGAACACTCCTCCACTGCTGGTGGGAGTGCAAACTTGTACAGCCACTTTGGAAATCAGTATGGTGACTGCTCAGGAAAATGGGAATCAGTCTACCTCAAGATCCAGCAATCTCACTCTTAGGCATATACCCAAAAGAAGTCATACAACAAGGACATCTGTTCAACTATGTTCATAGCAGCATTATTATCCAGGACCTGTAAGCAACCTAGATGACCTTCAACTGAAGAATGGATAGAGACAATGTGGTACATTTACACAATGGAGTACTACTCAGCAGGAAAAAAAACAATGGAATCTTGAAATTCGCAGGCAAATGGATGGGGTTAGAAGAAACCATCCTGAGTGAGGTAACCCAGCCACAAAAAGACAAACATGGTATGTACTCACTCATGTGGATTTTAGACATAGAGCAAAGGATTTCCAGCCTATGAGCCACACTGCCAGAGAAGCTAGGAAACAAGGAGGACGCTAAGAGATACATACATGGTCCCCCGGAGAAGGGGAAAGGGACAAGATCTCCTGAGCAAA